>NC_079909.1:19732008-19804508 GCF_024868665.1 Triplophysa rosa
GTTTAAATATATTTTGATCAGTTTAAAATCAGAAAATAAGAGGTGATGATGTCATTTTTGTGAAATTCACCAGAATTTGGATCGAGTCAAGTAAAAAACATGGTGAGTTTTGACTTTGCTTCTTAAATATAAGCAAAATCTCATTTGATTGAGTGATTGAAGTATATATACTGTATTGTGTATAATAGGCGTTTCCATACCAATGGCCGGATCAGACGATGTAAGTATTACTCAGGTGAACATTACTTTGACTTTTTTTACTATACTATTTAACACTGTTTGAAATGAAACTCGTTGTCATTCAGTGTGGAGAGGAAGAAGCAGAATATTACTCTTCTGTCAACTTTTTACCACCCACATCTGAACCCACAGGTGGAGTAAAAATCCCCACATTATGTTCCAATGACACCTTTGTTTATATGCTCTCTATTATAATTTAATGTCTGATGTGTTGTGTCATACAGGAGACACTGAAGAACAATCAAAACAAACCCAGGTGAGAAAATGAGGTACAATTGAACTAAAAATTTTTTTTTGTATTTTTCGTCTCCTTTTTAAGATTCACTTATTTTACTCTACAGTACAGGTTCAATTGAATCCTCTGTATTGCACAATCCTCACCCAGCCAGCCATCAATGACAGCAGAGATGTTTACAGTGGGCTAGAGTCCCACTAACACAGACCCGTCCTGCCTACTACTGGTGTCATTCATGCCACAAATAATCATAACAGCATGTAATCATTCATTATTAACTCTGTGTAAATATTGAATAAATGTTATTTCTGAATAGCAACAAGCCTGTATTCACGTGTACTTTCTTGACCGTGTGCCTATTTTCACATCATTCTGAGACCTCATCTCATTTCCCCACGTAGGCCTGCTCTTTCTCTATTCCTCAAAATGTCTAAAACTCTTATATAGATATTATATAGATGGGATTATTATATGAGTACTGTTTCTTTTTTCATGAATTTATTTTTTCTGCCTTTCACCTTTTCACTCTTAATATAAAATAAACAAACTATTGACACAGCAAATAAATGGACTTAAATGACATAGTTAGGAATGTGGTGTTTCCTGAAGTCTGGATGAGAGTGCCCTCTGCTGGCTCACTGAAGATTCTGCAATCATGAAGACACAAATGAGTTTACTGTCGGAAACTGACTGTTGAAAGGAACTCACGCGTGCTCTAGAGTCGAGAAATGACAACGTGTTTTTCATTAGGGATGCACCGATATGTACATTTTGGCCGATAACCGATCATTCTTTAACATTGGAAGCCGATAACCGATATAGTGGCCGATATACAGTATCTAAATATGAACATAAAAGTCCCTAAGACTGAAACAAAAGGCAAAAAGTGGACAACTGCTTTTATTTGAAAACATTGAGTGCAGAAAACAAGGTAATCATCAGTTCTCTTTTTTCCCCTAAAAATTCATGCACAAAGCCTACTTTACACTAGTTAACAATTCTTTAACCTTCAGGTATATTTTTTATTTAATAAACAAATGATAGATGTTCTTCCAGAGCAACCCAGATAATTGTTCTTAATAGCCACATGTCTTATGGGTCTCAAGACAGAAAGCATTCAGACAGCAGTCTGATTCAAACAATATTGCAATATTCAAACAATAATTTATACATCTATAAATACTGTTTACTTACATACTGTACCTACATCAGCAATGTTTTGATAATAGCATTAAGTGAATGATCACGACAGAAAGACAGTACTGTACTGTATTTTAACTGCGAGCAGCATGCAGATGAAGAAATTATTTATGATTTATCGGCTATAATACTGTATATCGGCCTAAATGTTATTATCGGCCGATACCGATAATTTATTGCGCATCCCTTTTTTTGTTTCCAAGTTAAACTAAATGGAGTTACGGATTTATCTTTATTGTTCCATCTCTGCTTAAACTTTATACAGTTTTTTCTTCAGTGACATCACTGCAGTTCTGTGGCTTTGAAAGGCACCTTCACATCATTCTCATATCCTGATATGCATTGTGTCCTGTTTGTGTCAGTTTGTCAGTTAAATAGACATAATGCTACTTATCCTTTTCATCTGTCTGCAGTTTCTGGAGGTTCAACTTCAAGGTAAGTGGCACAGCTTCTTAAATTCTTCAAAACTGCACGTCAGTGGGATTTTTTAAATTCTGCTCATCTTTTACATAAATCGAAGTCTATTATACAGGCCTGACCACCACCACCACCTAATAACCTAAGAGGATGTCAGTTGTTTGGAAAAGTACATTTATAAACAACTTTATTTGTAGTAGTGCCTTTATAAATGTATTAATATTATGAATACTTATAAATATTATAAAATATAAATATTATAATACTCTTGGGTCTCTACACCTTCATGTCTACAATTTATAACACAGAGATACAGATGTTGGCATTTATTTGATTTTAGATCTAGTGATATTTTCCCTGACTAGTTGTTTTTATGAAGAGACTAATCAAGCTTGTTCTGTTTTTGTCAAGCTGACGGTTACAAAACCACAGTCTCAGCTACACATAAAAAGTCTGCGCTGATGCGAGTCTGGTGGTTTTCTTCTGTTGTCGGTTTGACATTAGAAGCTTTAAAAACCTTATGTGTCCCGTATGTGTTCTTGCATTCATTCTCTTGATTTAGCTCCTGCACTACATGAGTACTTTTAGAACATGCCAGCGTGATACTGCTGATAATGATACGCCGCTCTCTCTCTCTCTCTCTCTCTCTCTGTTTCTCAGTTGCAAGTATTGGATAACAGCTTTTAAAACAGTTAATAGTTTTTAATTTCTCTTAAATCTCCTATTTGAAAAAGTTATAAAAATCTTATGTGAAGTTTACTTTGGCTACGAGATGTTGTAAGTTTGGGATATATTTACTTTTTTATTGAGACATTTAAAGAGCTTTCTTTACTATCAAGGTGAAAAATGGACAAGGTTCATTGATTGAGGGCTCCTTAATCCATCTTCTCAATTCATCTTCTCACAGTTGAGCACCAAAAATGTTATTTGAATGTTTAAGTAATTGTTTTACAGTTCTCACTCATTTTCTGCACTCAAGAGAGAGAGAGAGAGAGAGAGAGAGAGAGAGAGAGAGAGAGAGAGAGAGAGAGAGAGAGAGAGAGAGAGAGAGAGAGAGAGAGAGAGGGAGAGAGAGAGAGAGAGAGAGAGAGAGAGAGAGAGACAGAGAGAGGGAGAGAGAGAGAGAGAGAGAGAGAGTGAGAGAGAGTCATATTTGTGTACAGCCATGTTTAGAAACACACACACATATGAGCGTAATTTACCCGATGTGGTAGGTTGTTTCGCACTAGATGCAGCTGTAGATTCCAGGAATGCTGAAGATATGAAAAAATATAAAAAATGAATACTAAAGGTTTTGGCTACAGTAATTCTTCAGGGTTGATAAAGTTGATAAAGACCATTTGTAGCATTTGTTAAAATGTCACTGTTAGGTGTGTTGGGGCTGGACATATCTGAAAGTAACAAAACAAATGTATTTAATAAAACCTTATTAAAGCTACGAGTCTAATCAAAGTGTGACTAAAATCACTTTGTGTCTGTTATTATTTACTCTTAAGTATCACAACAAGCATGTGTACAAGAAATCAATCAAATGTACAAATAGAGGGTCAAGGCAACTCACATGTTGTATTGTCCATTGTGAAGGAAGTTGACATGGCAGGCAAATCTTCTGAAAAATATATTTTGTCAAATGAATTATAGAGCATAAAAGTGTATGAAAGAATTAATCTTAGCTTTTTTAAGCCTTCAAGTGATGCCGTTTCACCTTGAGAGGTTTCACTTGAGAACGTCACGGTTGATATGTTGTCTATGATTGGTGACATAGATGATGTGGCCGTCGAATCTGAAAATAAATAAATCTACTTGCAATTTAATCCTAAACAAACTCAGTATAAACTGCTTTTTTAAAGTATTCAGACGTACGTTTGTTTATGCCAAAAACCGTATAAATTCTTCTTGCTTCTACTTTGTACTTCTATTTCAAGAACTCAAAAAGTCAGCTTACCTCTGACCCTCACTGGGACTTCATCAGAATGATCTGATGTGATATATTTTCCTAATTCACTGACAGCATAATAACATACTGTGTTTACGTATGAACTCTCCTCATCTCCAGACCATGTGATGAGTTCAGAGCCGGTGAGAGAGAGTTCACACGACACACTTGGCGTTGTAAAGTTCTCCTGTCCCGATGGGTAGAACAAACATTCAGAGACTGTCCTGTTGTCAAACCCCTCGCACACCAAACGCAGCTCTCCATCAGTAACGGATGCTGGAAATACTGTCAGCTTGGCTTGAGGCAAACCTGTGTTAGATATAACAATGATCAATTACTATGAAATGGTTTAAAATAATGATTTGTTTTCGTAACACTTTACAAAAAGGTTGTAATAAGTTGCAATCTGTTAACATGGGTGAAAGCATTAGCTAACATGAAATTTGTTTATCTTTGTTCATAATGACGATTGTTTGTGTTGTTCATTATGCATTAATTAATGTTCAATAAAATTGTAGACATTCCATTTAGTCTAACATGTACAAACAGATCCAGAGCTCTTTAGTTCAGGTCAAATCAGGCAAATTCATCATTTAAAACAACATTTAAAAGAAACAAACGATTAAACCATCAAAACATTTTAGATTAGGATGGACGAGAGATCATTTTACCTTGTGTCTTCACCTCTAGAAATAATGGCAGCGTTATCAGGATGAACAGCGACATTTCACTGTGTTTGTAGAAGCTGTGAACAAGCGTCAGGATGGGAGAGGACAACGGACAGTATTTAGAAAGTGCTCGACAGGGAAGTTGGTCATGAGCACACACCTCAAGTCTTCAACAGTCAATGGAATTTCTTTTCAGAATTCAGATTCAAACGTTTGTAGAGGAATCGCACGCCACATAAAACAACCGACCGTCTTGTGTGAATCTACGTGAGATTCATCGAAAATCAAAGTCCATAGATGATTGACAGGGTTGACGATGACATCATGGTATAAGAGTGAGGGGTGGGGGGGTAACAGGAAGTTCACAGAATCACTTTCATTAAATGTACAAGCCTTTTGTTCTGGAGAAGTTGAAAATGAGAAGTGTGATGGTCCTTAAGGTCAGATTATGAGTCGCAAAACCCTTTAATGTCCGTACCTAAAAGTAGGCCTATAAATGATTATACTAAATATGAATATAAATGATTATACAAAAAATAATCATCTTTTTACTATCAGGAATAGTGTGTGTATATTGATTCTGGCGTGCTGTTGGTGTCAGAAAAACTGACATCAAAGTCATTCTGTGATGTCAGTAGAGGATGTTTTTGTTCCTTTTTGAGAAACAAAACCCTGTTCAAAAAAATCCAGCAAATGTATATTTTTAGCCATCATAGCGTCCGTCTGTTTGTCTGAGATGTCCTCATTAATTTACTTTACGTCGAAGACTAGACAATTTAGGAGCGCCGCATGAGACTTTCACAGGTGACGTTTGTGAGCGCTTGTGTCAGAGAGATACCACCCGAACAATACAGTGCCAATAATTCAAAGCATTTAGCGACGCTCTTAACGGGGTCGGTGTGACAACAATCCACACCCACTTCTGTATGACCCCAAAGGAATCCACTGCATAGGCTGAGAGAGAGAAAAACGTTGAGGTCAGCTTAATGCTAGATATTAAACGTGGAGGGCAGTGTTTGAACAGGGGCTCTGGCGATGATATATATCGGTCAAAGAGAGAAAAGGAGATTCTTCTTTGCGCAAAGAGGATCTGCTCTGAAAGGTTGCTACGAGTGACAGAAGCAACAGACGCAGTTTGAAATGGGAAGGCTTGCCAAACTTTCTGTCTTTTGTGAACAGTCACAGGACGGAGAATCTGAAACGCTCACATGCATTAAAATGTTCTTTTACGTTTTTATTTCAGATGTCTTTGACCCTGGAAATAAGAGACTTCAATCAACATGAAATCAAACGTAAACTATTTACTTGCGTATAGTGCACATTACTGTACTTAGATTTGATTCATTGGTACATATTGTTTTCAAAAAGTCTTTAATCATTCAAAATGAACACTTTTTGGTTTCTCCAATGACATTGTATGTTGGTTCTGAATTCAATTGGCATAATTGTGTTTTTTTATACTTGCAGACTAAATACAGTGAATACTCTACTTATCAAAGCTTTTGTCATTTGGTTTTAATAAACACTTACGTACACGAAAACGTTTTGGCGCAGCCTTTTTCTAAATGTTTTCCTTGTTACAATGTCAGCCGTGAGTGTACAGAAAACAAATTCATTTAACTTGAGATGTTTTTGTCTAGTTGCATGTACAACATCTCATTCTGTTGATATGTGTCCGTAAAGATTCAACGGCATCTCTTTGTAAGGCAAATTGGAGTCAACAAGGCACCATTTTTATGCTTTTTTTTCTTCCAGTCCTCTTTAGCTAGCTTTTCCTTTTGTATTCTGCATCCCATGTGGTCTTATTATAGAGAAGAATTTGCCTTTTGAGCAACCAACTACAAACTAGAAATCTGAGCTCTTCTGGTTTCCACAGATCCAGATCTGTGCAAAACAAATACTGCAGCTGTGCGATTTTCTTGAATTACATTCTATAATTTATGCACAGACAAAAAACATCTGTGGCAAAAACTCCACCGCCAGCGAACAAAACAACTGTATAAAATGTGTCATGTTACTTCATTTCAATCATTTCAATATGAGTCGCTTATGGAGCCACAAATGCGTCGTGTCCGTTTCGGGTGAGTTTTCAAACAGCCACTGTGGTCGTAGAAGACACAGGTGTAGCGGCTCCTTCTGGTGAAACTTTAGCCAATCGGTGGTCTTTGTTTTGAGAGCAGCTCCGCCTACACAGCTGGCAGGACGCACAGCAGGAGTTACAGCAGGGTAAGAAGCGAAACACGCTTATGCGCCACATGAACCATCCGGGAGCCCAACAGCACCAGCACATCAGAACCCCTCCGGCCGTCACGCCCAGAACCACATACAGAGCCAGCAGAGAAATGGAATGCTGGGATTCTGGAGAAAGAAAGACATTTCATTGTAGGCTTGAAGAGTTTGTAAACAGGATCTCGAATCCAGAGTGAGATGTAAAAACCCAATGACGTATCGCGATTATGTATTTTGTTGTTTTCCCCTCGAGGGATTTTGAGTTATGTTTCGTCCCATGTTTAATGAAATGTATTTTTGTTGAGACTGAGAGCTGTCTGCACTTGGCTTCTGTTTCATGACAAATGCGTAAATGTAATGTATACTTATTTTAAACTACAAAAAGTATGCTTTGAGTTTACTTATAATGTGCTTCTTGGAAAAGCATAGTGTGTACTGAAAGTTCACTGTCACACTTAAGTATACTTAAAAGTACATTTCTATAACCTAAAAAGTGGACTAATTCAATCCCAAATAGTTCAATTACAAGTACTGTATACTACTATTAGCACATACTACATAAAGTATACTTACAAATATACTTTAACTTTGCTTAGTTTTACTTAATAGAATTATACAGTTCTACTATTTTAAAGCTTATTGGCTGTATACAAGTCACTTGTATTGGTTGACTATAGCTTTCTTAAAGAAGTCGGCCCTCAAGTGTCATTCTGTTGTGTATACACCTGTGGATTTATAAAAGCAAGACGACTATTAAGAAGGTTAAACTCAATGCCATCTGTTTGTTCGAATGCACGATTGCGAGTAGCGGCTACTTGGCGTACTAGGATCCTTGAGAAGCTTCTACTTCCAGCTGATTTACAGCTCACTGTTTGCAATGAACATTTATGTGCTCCTCAATTAGCTTTGTGTTCTTGGCCTTTCAGAGTTCACCATTATGCAGCGATAAAACTAAATTTATGGACACTCAAAAAGAGCCGTCTTTCTGAGGAGCAGCCACTATATTTGGGCTCTCGTGCATCGAACTATTTTTTCCACAGAGGGTTCATCTTCTAGTTTTGCAGAACTCATTTTTGAGTTCTGAATATGCGCCGGAGGGATTTTTGGGTGTGGTAGACCAACTGTAAAGACTTGAAACCCACAACTATATAAAACAGATTTATTGAACGTTGTTGCCATTTAAAGAGACGGTTACGTGTGCTTTATGCTTGATCTTCTAATCTACAACAAACTGTACAGCATTCTGGTAATGGTGAATGATACCTATAATATTTTTGTTTCACATTGTTTCAAATAAATACACGTTTCATTTATTTGGGAAACTTTTGAGGGATTTTTATTGTTAGCTAAGATCAGAAACCGTCTAAGTAGTATATAATGCACTTTAAAAATACTGGGTTGGGTAAAATATGTCCAAGCCTAACCATTGGTTTGAATGTCCATTTAACCAAACTGTTCTTGAAACAGACCAGCATTTCAAAGTCTTTTTATGCAGATTGTGTTTGAATGACATTCTGTGGATATTTAAGAGTACTTGATAGCTCACCTGTTACAGAGTCAGGATCCGGCATGGCATTCGGAGTGGCACAATTCTTTAGAGTGGACACGGTCACAGTGGCCACGTTGAGCACAGGTGACGGTTGGGTGACATGGGGCTGAGGAGACTTGGATGTAGCCGGAGGACCTGAAGCAGTTCCGAACAAAACATGACCTCAGATGATGTCTGTTATACCTTAATACATTATCAAAACTTCCTCTTTTATTAACACTACTAACCATCGCAACCAGGATAATCGATTAAGTCACTGCCATCACCGCAGTTGTCGATGCCCTTATCGTCCGCACAAACCAGACTCATTGGAATGCACTTCCCATTCCTGCAATTGAAGTAAGGCTCCCCGCTGCACTCCGATTGGTTAAAACCTGAAGAAATAAACTGCTTAGACAACTGATTAAAAACTGAATACAAGTATACAAATGAGCATGGTCTAACCCAGCCTGAATGAGGTGAAGTCTCCTACAAAATCCACCCTTGGCTGCTTTCCTCGGGTCACCAGACGTAAAGTTAAAAAGCTGCCGGTCGACAACACTGGCCGGGGAGGGCTCTTCCCGCAGAGCGGTGGGCCAACAGGGGATGCGGATTTATCCCTCCCGTCATAGAATTGAATGTAAGAGCCAGCATGGCAGGGGTCCACTGGCTCCTCCCGTGTGGTGGGTTCCATGCTTAAATCGGCCCCCGTTGGGCCGGAAGACGAAGACCCCCTAGGTGATTCCGGGAGGAGGGGTGCGGGGCTGTGCGGTGACACCCTCAACAAGCTGTAGACCAAGAAGAAGCGGAAGTAGAATTGCACCTTGTCCCGGGGTGTGGCGGACTGCATGGTGATGTGGCAATCTGTTCCCATGGATACGAAGTAGTACTTCCGGGACTCCTCGTGGGACTTTACGATCATGCCGTCACCCTGTATCGTTTGTCCACAGAAGTCTACAACATTCACTGGGGAAAAATTGAAAGATGGCCATTAAACTTAAAGAAACAAAGATATCTGGTTCCTAAGATGAGAGAGCAAACCTATCTCTAGACATCGTTAGCTTTTGCTTTTAGATAATTGTTGTTTGGATGAAAGAAGGAACACAAGGACGAAAGAAACACTGGACAAATATAATTCTAATCTACAAAGACCACAACTGGGAGCTGGCTTTGCATCCCCCCCATCTGTTGTAGGAACCAAATAATAGAAAGATTTACAACCTCTGCTTGGTTTATTGGCTTTGTTACCCATGGCAACTAGTGGATCCGTGATGCCTCATTGCCAGGAATGTCCAGAGAAACCTTCAAATGGTGGATAGGACCAATACCTCAAAATATTCCGTAACCATGAGCCCTCAACTGACTTTCCACAAAAATGAGCAGAAGCAGAATAGTAAGTTCCCTATAAATGTTTTAACTAGATGGACTAAAGCATTGAGAGCTCAGATCAGAGCCGAGTTCCCACCGAAGCACACAAGTGTGGAAAAACAGCAGAGAACGTGCCAACTCTGTGGGTAATGAAAGATGAGTTGGGGCTTTACAGGGGTAGATTGAATTATTTTAGAATGAATTATCCTTAACGAAAAGTTATGTAAAGATGTTATATAATGTTAGATGACATCTGACATATAATATCATAAAATAAAATTATATATATAAAGATAAAAAATCTATATTACAAATTATATAATAAACATACATTATATACTGTATATAAAATATGCAGAATAAATATATAGAGCCTATGCAAAATACCCCAAAATGTAAATGAATACATACATAAAACATTTTTACTAAAACAACTGTAGCTTTAGATAATAATAAATCTGTTAAATAAATAAATAATGCTTCCTAAATGATAATTAATAAACTTTTAAAATAAAAAATAATTAATTAAAATTAATTAAAGTTAAGACAAATGACCAAACGAGCCAAGAATCAAAAAGCGTTTTCAACTTTTAGTGCCAAAACACACAAATAAATGAACAGCACGAGGAGAAACACTAGGGTCTGGACACACGAGAAAAACGGTATAAATCGAATTGAACACTTATCACCCTACCTGTCTCAATGCTGTGAGTCTGATGCGCCATTAAAGCCAACAGAACAATCCATCCTGACAGGCGCTCAATGCTGCGCACTTTGGCCATCTCGCGTGTCCAAGCAAAGCACTCGCACCTCCAACCTCAAACGCAATCGGTATGTCGCATTTGTTCTGAGCAAAGTCAGCTTTCACGAAAATCAAACATTACCTTTATTTATAAAGCTCACACGTAGCCAATGAAAGCTCTGTATTTAATACTTTAACGCAGAAATGTTTATCTATAGAGCTTCAGACGTGTCGAGCTGAGTCCTTGTTCATCATCTTGGGTTTTGTGCCTTTAAAGCCTCTTTGTCAAATTTATGTGTCTGAACCATTCCCATGACAACAGGCCCAATGTCACGGATCTAAGGGAGGAGCTGTTCGGGACCCCACAAAGCTTCCCCCCAACCTAACCAACACCATCTAGAGTTGTAGGTCAACATGACAGGAGTAAACATCTGTCACACGCTTGCCAATTTACAGTTTAAAGCCTGACATCTAATTCTAAAGTTTAAAGTATTTGAAGGAAACTATACAAGTTTTATATTTATGGTTGTTCATATGTCATGGTCATTCCCACCTATGTTATAACTTTCCACAATATAATATCCAGTGAGATGCTGTAGCGGGACAAGAGAGATAATTCTCACATACTACGACAGAAGCTTTTCTACCTGATATAGTGAAGGCCAAAGCTGCCTTTGATAAAAAAAAAAAATCAGTACATAGAGCAATAAGTATAAGCTACGCCACAACTTTGTGTAAGAACTTTGAACATAGCATGCTCAAGTCGTGACCTTGTGACACTGAAACCTCTAAATGACACAGCCTTGTTTAAAGTTCAAAGGTGACGTTTAAAGTCCTGTAAAAGCACTTTTAAACCTTTGAGGCATGTTAACAGAGTAGAATACTTCCTGGTAAAAAAATCCTGACGACTTTGTTCTTTTGAATTTCTATTTGTGTGACCCACATAATATTGGCTGGGAATCCACACAGGTAAAACAAACACATTCCAACACAACAAAAAAACACACATAACGATGTTCAACACATGGTTTGTTATCCTCAAAGAAGAAAAAGTGAAGAATATGAGTAGTCAGATGCAAGGTTATTTTAGTTCACTAAAATTAAAACTTTGAAAACGTTCCTGTTCATTGAAATCAAATCAAATATTGATCTAAAACTTATAGGAAAAACTTAACTCAAGGAAAATTTTTAATGTTGCCTCCAAAATAAACTGAAGTAAGTTTAAAGCAGTAAAATTATAACAATAAACAAAACTATCTTATATAATCTTATATAGCAATATTAAAAGTAAACCATTGAATTATAAAATGACAAAACCATATACCAAAATTTCTAAAACTTTAACTAAAATTAACACAAAAACTAAAAATCTAAAAATAACAGCTAATTTAAAATATTAATCAAACTAAAATCAAAACTATAATAACTCTGGTCGCAGATTGCAGTAGCCCAAGCCATTACATTTTGCTTGTAGTGACATTTACATAATTTTCTTAGCTTAAGCTCCGGTTATTTAATATTTGCAGTAAAGACGTTAAGATAATTAAATTATAAACAATACATTAAATTACTTCTGACTAGTTAACAAGTGCTCTAAACCCTTTCAAAACCAGCAAACCAGACAAGCATGACCACGCCGAGAGACCAACTTGCACCTCTATTATAAGAGAAATTCGTATATTTCCAAATGCCAAGTCAAGTCAAAGTTTATTGATAAAGCACTGTTTTAAAAACAGCACGTGTTTATCAAAGTGCTGTACATTTACTTAGGAACAAAATATTGTCATCTTCTTTGAATGCTTCTTTAACCATTCCAATATTATCATTTAAAAAATAGCGAGAAAGTTAAGAAAGATAACGTGTCGCCTTCTGGCATCAGAAGCGCGCTCCGCTCAGCCGCTGACCATTCATTGAACTCGCGCAGTGTACGCGCTTACATCAGACCATACGTCACGCGTAAGTACGTACGTCTCACTGAAGTTTGAAACTGACGAAGGGACAAAATATTTATTTCAAAGCTGACGCAAGGGCGCTAAATACAAACGTACCAGAAATAAAGTGTGATTTAAAATTCCTATATTTATAATAGCGTCTTCACATTGAAGAAGCGCTTGGTAAATTCACGCCAGGCTAATTTATTTGATGAAACAAGCCAAGAGCTAGCCGTTAGCATGCTAACTACGCAGCTTTAGATGAAAACATTAAACGTTTTTGGTTACGAAATATTTATAAACCATTATAGCTGTGTCGAGCCCGAGGACTTTATTTTGAGGGTAGGTTTTTAGTTCAAAGTGCGAAAAACGTGTCTGATACAGACTATATATGTGTGCCTGTGCTGTTTGGTAGTCATTGATTTCCTTAATATTTTTTAAAGTGCTTGCATATTGTTTGCCTTGAAACTTGAATTATTTAGCATTTCAGCATAGTTTGGCATGCAGGACGAGTGATGCTGGGCTGGTGCATCTTGTAGATTTGTGTAAAACTCTGTCCAAGTGTCACTGTGTTTCTGTGTGCCTTGTGTGTGTGTACATCTAAAGGTTTGTGGTTTTCTATGTGCAGAATGTCAGAGTAAATGTGGAGAGCTTTCTATTTTATGAACCCACATATAATTATATAAGTGTATATTTGAGTAACTTTGTGTGTGTGATTCTGTTCAGTTGTGTTATGTTTTTGTGTATTTTCTGTGTGTAGAATGGCTCCTCGGTTGCAGCTGGAAAAAGCTGCTTGGCGGTGGGCAGAGACGGTCAGACCAGAGGATATCACACATGAACACATCGCTTTAGCTTATAGAATCGCATTGCTAGCATGCAAGAGAGGGACATGCAGGTAACGTGGCTTTATTTCCTGTTGTGTCTCCCTTATTAATGTTTCCTTTATGAAAATATGGTTAAAATATTGTCCAGGCACATAGGATTAAGACGATCATATCAATAGTTTATTAAACGGGGATGGTCGCATCATTAGGGTCAACTTGGTGTCTGTCTGTAAATCCAAGATGAATGTCATGTCGAGGAACCCCTTATAAGAAATTACTCGAGTCGATGGACTTTTAATGAGACTGTTTTAATAGAACAAAAACTTTATTTATTATGAGTATCGTTGCAATGACCAAAATCTCTCCCCTATCATTTTCTTTGCTGTCACTTAGGAGGAACTGTAAAGGGAATCCTAACTGTCTAGTTGGAATTGGAGAACAGTCATGGTTGGGTGAAATTGATGAAAATACTTTCCACAATATCGATGACCCAAACTCAGAAAGGCGGGATAAGGTATGTCAAAATAACTTGTGGTAAGTCAAACTCAGGACTTTCAGAATTTAACGTTGTTGTTAATTGTGAAGTAATGGTTTTATGATGAGCTGATGCATTTTTGAAAATTGGAAAGTTGTGTTTACTCTTTCTGTTTCAGAACACTTTTGTAGGCCTGACGAATCTTGGTGCCACATGTTACGTAAACACTTTTCTCCAGGTGTGGTTCCACAATCTGGAACTCCGTAGAGCTCTTTATTGCTTTCAGAATTCCAGAGCGGAAGTGCACAACATGGATTCAGGTGAGCTTCAGGTGCTATCTTTTAAAGCCTAGACTAAAACTAGCTTTGTTTGTCAGTAGGTACATAATAATACATAATGGTGTTTGTCCATGTAACACGTATTACAGACGACATTCTTTGTTTATTGATATTTTATTAAGTGTTAAACCTGGAGAATTTTGAAGCGACTCCTGTTTAAAAGGAGGAGTTTTTATTCCATGTCCATTTTTATTTGTGTGTGTGATTTTGTTTACCAGCAGATTATGAGCCAAGGACGATATGTGAACATCTGCAGTACCTGTTTGCATTGCTACAGAACAGCAACAGGCGGTATATTGACCCATCAGGACTGGTAAAGGCTCTAGGGCTAGACACTGGTCAACAGCAGGTATGCACACAGCACGAAAATAAGTTTTGAGGTCGTAGTCGATGTACCTAGTCTGTAATCAGTTAAAGACGAAAAGATTGTTTGCACAGAACCGCCGAGTCATGTAGCTCAACATGCTTTTCTTGAAGACCCTGTTGATCTTTTGAATGCTTACAGGCTACCTGTTGTCTGTTCTTAGGACGCTCAGGAATTCTCCAAACTCTTCCTCTCACTTTTAGAAGACACCCTTTCGAAGCAGAAAGACCCACATCTCCAAAATGTCATCCAGCAGCAGTTCTGTGGACAGTTTTCCTATGTTACTGTGTAAGTTTTGTGATTTTTTTTATGGCCACCTGGAAAGTGAGCTTCGATGTTAGATGTCAAGCTTTTGTAATAACTTCATGTAGACAAACCGAATAAGGGTAAGTGCAACCATTACAGATGCAACAAATGTGGTCGTGAATCCCCTCTGCCATCTCGATTTTATGAGCTGGAACTGAACATTCAAGGACACAAAAACCTCACTGAGTGCGTCACAGAGTTTCTGAAGGTAAATACTCATATGTCTGCTGTTACTAAACAAATGGGGGGGTAAACGTGTAATTAAGATGAGGTAGCTAAGAATATGTTATTACATATTTAAATATTATGTAGACCATATTTCAAAGCTCAGCATTAACTTACTTTCTGTATTAGAGACGTTTTACTAGTTCCGGCGAAACACATTGTGTGTTACTTACTGTCTTCAGGAGGAAAAGCTGGACGGTGATAATCGTTATTTCTGTGAAAGCTGTCAGAGTAAACAGAACGCTACCCGCCGGATCAAGCTCCAGAGTCTTCCCCGCACACTCAACTTTCAGCTCATGCGCTTCGTCTTTGACAGGTGAGCTTTACAGTACTTTACCCAGAGATGGTCCTACAGCCGTATTGAATCATTTTCATCTTTTGGTGCTTTCATAGGCAAAGCAGTCACAAAAAGAAGCTGAACACTTTCATTAGTTTTCCAGAAGTTCTTGACATGGGGCCGTTTTTGGAAGGGAAAGGTACACTCTGTTTATTAACTGTGTTAATACAGATTTCTCCATCGGGAGCACAGCATTCCAGAATCAGGGAATAACAGCATGATTTTTTATCTCTTGAGCTCAGATGAGAAGTGCACGTATGAGCTCAGCGCGGTGTTGATTCATCGCGGCGTGAGCGCGTATTCCGGTCACTACATCGCTCATGTAAGAGACGCCCACACCAACGACTGGTACAAATTCAACGATGAGGAGATCGAGAAAATGGAGGGCAAGAAACTTCAGTTGGGCATTGAAGAGGACATTGGTAAAGAATGACGTTAATATTGTGTCGGTGTTGTAATTTAGGGACAGTATTTTTTTTGCAACTCCCTATACATTTATCACTCCTTGTCACCATTTCTATCCTTTTTGGCATTTTAGCTGAGACTGCCAAATCTCAAACCCGAAAGCCGAAATGTAGCAAAGGCTATCACTGCTCGAGGAACGCTTACATGTTGGTGTACAAACGGCAGGTGGAGGAGGACAACCAACCAGAAACCAGCATCCTAGTACCAGGTAAAACAGATGAAAACATGGATATTATGGATTTATCAATGATATTACATTTGTTTGTCTATGTGTCTGTAGTTTTACGTTGAACGTTCATTGAAGGGGAGTACAGAGATGTTTACATTTGAAAAATAAAATAAAGCTACATAGTTTCCCTGTTATTCTGTATACATTGCTATGTGGATGGAAACATCCTTATATCGACAGAGGCTGTCACAGGCTTTACCGGGATTGTTTTAAAGGCTTTTGGGGGGGGTTTCAGCTTTTCTCCAGAAGCTGGTTGACCAGGACAACAAGAAGTTTGAGGAGTGGTGCAATGAGATGTCAGACATGCGAAAGCAAAGCGTAGACAAAGGCAAAGCCAAACATGAGGAGGTGAAGGAGCTCTACGAATTGTTACCCGCGGAAGACGGTCTGTAAAAATGCCTGCGCTTCTATAAAAGTATTCATTGTTGAAATCTTACTTTTTTAAATGAAAGATATTTTCAAATACTTACTTGTTTCACCTTTTATATGACAGATGAGGAAACACTGTGTTATGTGCTTGTATGAAAGCATTCATGTCTGATTGTCTTTTGTAGACCAGTCGTATGACTTTGTGCCTCTGGAATGGCTCAAGAAGTGGCTGGATGATTCGACAGCCATCAAGGAAATTGACAACAGCCATTTTCTGTGCTCTCATGGCAAACTGCACCCAGACAAGGTTGGCGAGGCCAAAAGAATCTCCCCGAAAGCCGCTGATCTGCTCTTTGGTCGCTACGGAGGAGGTCCCAGACTAGACCGTAAGGACTTTAAATACGCAATTATTCTGTCATTTATATGTTGTTTCAAACCCAAATGGCTTACTTCTGTGGAACGGTAATGTTAAGGACTGACAGTTTCAGTCACCGTTCACATGCCTTTGATAGAAAAAGATGCCGACCTTTTTACCAAATCTCTGTCCACTCATCCGTCACCGTTCCTTCTTCAACCCGCCCATCCTGGACGGTGTTCAGGGTCTTCTCTCTGCAGAGACTGTGTTGCTCAGCGATGCAGGGTCCTCAGACTGAAAAACCAACTGAATGAAGATTACAGAGAGGTGACAAATCTTGCCAAAGCCGCTTTGAAAAGGTGCAAGCCTTGTTTTCGAATCGTTTTTCTCTCCTCGTTGGTCTTGAATTGGAACCTAATCGAGTGATCGTTTGTGTGAGAATGTTTAGTGATGAGCCAGGTTTCTGGATCGGGAAGACCTCTCTGAGGGCCTGGAGGCAGTTGGCTTTGGACCAGCTGGAGGAAGATGAAGAGGAAACCAAACACAACAACAGCAAAGTTAATGGAGAGAAGAGCAGCAGCCCGGGGAACAGAGGTATTGATGACAATCTGAAGTCCAATACGTGTATTTGATTCAAATTGCATATATTTCTATTGCTCTCTGTTTGTCTTGTCATGGAGATGTTCTCTTCTTGTTTTAAAGCTGATGGATGTAAAGGGAATAACGAAGAAGGGGACGGTGAAGAGATGAAGAACTTTAATGAAGACATTCTATGTTATCACGGTTAGTTCTGGTTTTAAATTGAGGTTTTAATTCAAATTCTTCAGTATTGGGAACCAAGCGCTGAGAATTGCCAGTGTTTCTTTTGAGCGTCTTTGTGATGTTTGTTTGTCTCTCTCTCAGGTGGTTTGAGTATACTAGAGAGTGACCGGCGGCTGGTTTCTGCTGAGGTGTGGAATAAACTGAGAGTGTATTTCCCTAAGGCCCCGGAGTTTACACAACAACAACACGAGCCATGTCAGCACTGCACGGTATAAATAAATAAATAAGGAATGTGCTAATGATGTATCCAAGGTGTAGAGTCTGAAGAACAGCGATGATGCTTCATGATGAATGTTAGAAGGTTTCAGAATTTGCTTTCGTTTCCAGAGGCTAGAAAAAGAGGGGAAAGAGAACGAGGCTTTGAACAGAATGATGGCCAATGAGCAGAAGACTTCTCTTCTAAACCTCTTCCAGGAAAAAAACCGACCCACGCTGCAGAAATGGCCACAGGTACCACCGTGTTCAAGAAATCAAACAAATTTCCTTTTTATGCCATTTTAAATCATTTTGTATAAGCATAAGCATGCCTGATATTGATCTTGATGTAAAAGTGGTTCATTCTCTACTAATAAGAATTTTACCTGCATTTGCAACGTTTTGTTTTCAGGAAACAGATGTCCTGTATATTGTACCCCTTTACTTTGTGGATGAATGGAGGAAATTCATAAGGTACATTCAGAAGTAGGAGTTTATTTATATAATTTTGATGACATGTTAAGGATTTGACTAAAGCGATATTTCAGAGGCAAAACCCAATTTCTCCATGTTTTACTCGCCCTCAAGGCATCCTGACTCTCTTCTTCAAGAATAATGCAGTCGGAGTCATAATACCACGTATCATTTTTCTTCCAAGCGGTAGAATGGGAGTGAATGGGGGGCAGTTTTTTGAAGCTCCGAAAAGTGCATCCATCAAAGAACGGCTCGACACGTCTCCGTGGTCTTAGCACAGGTCTTCTGAAGCGAATCGATGCGTTTGGTGAAGAGAAATATCCATATTGGAAGTGCTATTAACGTTAATGTCTAGCTTCCGTTATCCCTCGGCTGCGTGCCGTAAGTGCCGTCATTTGGGATGGGAGGGATGAACATGGGGAAATTGTGTTTTGCCTCTGAAATATCGCTTCACTTGCATTATATTTGCCTGATATGATGACAGGAGGCCAGCAAAGGGTAACCCAGTGTCCAGTGTGGGCAACAGCATTCTGCTTTGCCCTCATGGTGGATTCATGTTCACATATGACTCCATGCTACACGGAGACGCCCAACAGTGAGTAACAGGAAACCCTTTATAATGTTCATTATGAAATGTAATTTGTGATGAGGATGGACACATCTGAAGTGCAGGCTTTTAAGTCTCAGTGTTTGTGTGTGGACAGTATAGCTCTTCTCTGGCCCGATGAATGGGAGGTGATCAACAAAATGTTTCTAGTGGACCACTCCATCTCTATACGTAAGATGCCTGACACAACACAAGACAACAGCGGTGTGTGTTACCAGACTCAACCAGGTGAGAGAAACTGTTAGCCCTCACACAGTGATCTCGTTGATTTCGTGTGATGTTGAATCAAAATCTTTATATGTGCTTTTCTTTCAGACTTGTGTCGAGAGTGCCGAGAGGGCTTCATTTTCCAACAGCAGAGAGACATGCGGGAATACGCGCAAGCCACTGTTTATGTTCGAAAAGTCATTGACAAGACAACTGTAAGTTTTCCAATGAAGCCCTGCTTTCAATCAGCTGTTCAACCTGACCACTTATAAAGTAATGCACGTGTTTCTGTTGCCTATACTGTCTCACTTTAGATGATTAAAGAGTCGGCCCCGGAGTTCAGTGTTAGTGGCTCGGACGTGGAGGAGGAGCGAGAAGAGCCAAAGATCGATGGAGAGAAAGATCCAGACTTCAGTCAGGTATTACAAAAGATCTGTCTGTGTGTTTGGCTACGTTCCTGTCTGCCTGTCTATGTATGTATCTGTCTCCTCACAGCATCTTTGTCTTTTACGCTCTCTTCAAATCAGTCTGAGGGCGGAGCCAAACGACAGAAGCTGGACGAAACCGCCTCCGTATCCACGACCACCACAACTGCTGCTTCCAAGTCGGGCATCAGGAGAAGCACGAGGCACAGGAAACTGCGAGGGGAGAAGGCCCTCATCGTTTCAGCCAACCAGACTCTTAAAGAGCTAAAGATCCAGGTCTGTCAGTAACGAAATGTCTTCTTATATTTTTGTACTTTATGACACAGCTTGAATCTCATGTGATATCGCTTACTGTATCCACAGATCATGCATGCGTTCTCTGTCGCTCCGTTTGACCAAAACCTCTCCATAGACGGACGCTGTTTGACAGACGACTCGGCAACTTTAGGAAGTCTTGGAGTTATCCCAGAGAGCATCATATGCCTTAAGGTCATCCTACACCGATCTGTCATCCTAAACCAACTGTTTGTTTAGATGCTGTGTTTAGGTTCTTGCTTGGGCATAATATAATGTTGTAAATGCAATTGTTTTCTTTCCGTCGACAGGCTGATGAACCCATTGCTGATTATGCTGCAATGGATGATGTGTATCAAGGTAAGTGCCAAAGACTCGATGTTAAATTCAGTTTTCAGTAAGTCTTGCATTATGGTTGACGTTGAATGTTTTCTTTTCAGTCTGTATGCCCGAGGAAGGTTTTAAAGGCAAGAATGCACTATTATAACAAATTCTTTATTTCTTATCAGAAACTCCTTGATGTTCTAAACATTTTTTTTAAGTATTTGTTTCCTTTTTTTCAGGCACTGGGCTTTTAGGACACTGAGGGAAGTTCTGAGTATGGAACAATGTTAAGCAAGGATAAAGCTTGAATTAGTCAGATGTTCATCATTGGGATAATGTCTTTTTTTTTGTTGTTGTTGTTTTTTTGTTATTGAATGTTGAACTTTAAAGTGTTTTTTCTTTCAAACATCATGCTGGTTTTTAATATTGAAAGATGTTCTGCGAGATTTTGTGGTTGTGCTTGCCATGACTGTGAAAAAATACGGGTCGAGATGTTCTCAAAGGACGTTCCAAAAATCGGAATTCCTCCTTGTTTGTTGCAATGTCATGTTCACAGATTTTGGTCGGATCATATAGTGTGTGTTAAAAAATAAATCTCTGTAAATTATAAATTGAAATAAGTTTTTTGTTGAAAATAATCTTGTGATGGCACTGCAATAGAGCTCTTACATATTTAAAAATGCATGAGCAACTAAAATATTAAAAAATATATAGTCTTTGTTTGGTTTATGTAAATAATCTCACCAAAACACAGCAGTGATGAGAAGCCTGAAGAGATGACAATACATATGTTACGTTTCCAGAAGTGGAAAATATAACAACATTGCTAAATAGTTTAGACATGTTCTGCTACTTGAAATATTAAGCAGACATTTGTGTGAACTTTTCTGTATGTTCTTTCATATGGGCAATAAATATTCTTTTTACATCTTCATTTAAGTGCCTTATCTTATGTGTAGAACAAGTACTGTCATTAGATGATATGTATATGTGGTTATGTTTCATATGCATTATTCACAGTTAATTTACACTGTATTATGTGTTTTTAAGAATTACTTGCCATATTTCACTATTGGTTGGGTTTCTTGCGTTATCCACCACGGGAAGAAACTGCTATCAATATAAAATATACGCTATTATATTTATTATACAATATAATGGCCATTTTTTTATTTCTGACTGTAGGCGACTAGAAACATGTTTTAGACGGGGTTGCCTCTAGTAAAACCACTGTGTATCTGATTTTATACAAATGGGAATAAACAGCAAAAAAAGTCAAATCGTTTACATAGTAAAGCACTACAGGCCGGCCGTTGTCACATATTAAAGCTTTAATTTGCTGCGAATGTACGTGACTTGAGCCTTTTTGTCAATGGAGTTTTCTGGGGGGTTTTCTAACCATGACCTTTCAAAGCTTTTCTAAGCGCCAGCTGTTCGTTACACGCATGCGCTCACAAATATATGCCTTTAACTTTTACACGCATGCGCAGTACCGTCCTGTTTTGAGCTTCGTCGTTTTCAAAATGCCGAATCTTTATTGAGCCGCAGAATGTTGTCCTTCGATGGAGTTTAAATAAAGAGCCGGATAATTTGAATTCAAAGGTAAAGTGCAAGAGTGAAGAACTGATATGCGTTATGCCAAACAGCAAATGTGCGCTTATATTCTGTCGTTTATTTCTGTTTGACTGCTTTTATTCTTTATGTTAGCCCTGGATAGCATGTCAAGTTAGCCGAACAGTCAAATAACATTCATTAGATGTATATGTTATATATATAATATATGTAGACAGCTCCTCGATTGCTAGACAATCTTGATGTCTAAAGCTTCTTGACTGGTTCATAGAATAATTTGCACCATTTAGATGTTGAATAAACGATCTTAAAAGGTTTCACGGTCCTTTGAGTTTTATGAGATACTGTGTTTGTTTTGATTGTGTTTCTCATTTTATCTTAAGTATACTTGAACAAAAAAGGCACACTGTTCTTTCACAAGGTGAATATTACAGTCATATATCAGCCAGACTGTTAAATTAACAGATATTTTGTCAGCAGATGAACTGAAGTGATTCACACTGTAAATTGTAAATTGACAGCCTTGTCATTATCTTTATGTGGATCTCCTTTGCCATCATTAAATTGAATTATACCTTTTATATTAGTCACTGACCCTACTCCCATAACATCAGCCATTGAAAAATCGAATTCTTTTACGAGAAAAAAAATCTAATTTAAAGACACATTTTCTTGTCTTATCACTAGGCACGAGATGGAACTCCCAAACTACAGCCGGCAGCTCATGCAGCAGTTGCATGCCTTGCGAAAAGAGAAGCAGTTTTGCGACTGCTCTATCCTGGTTGGAGAAACCCCTCACCCTGCTCATAAACTAGTGCTCGCTGCCTCCAGTATGTTATTTAAGTCTGTTCTAGAGGGTTCTGACAGCATCTCCATCGACACAGATTTGCTGTCTTCGCAAGAATTTTCCTGCCTTCTGGACATGGTGTATACTGGTAAACTACCTCCTGGCAAGCACAACTTCACTCGCCTCATAGCTGCTGCAGACAGCTTGCAGATGTTCGATGTGGCTGTTGGTTGCAAGAACATTCTCAACGACCTCATGAAGCAGACCTCGGAGACCGTGGACACTAGCTCGATGGTATCTCGTGATAGTGTAAAGGGGGGCACTGAGATTGCTGACTCGGGAAAGTCCAAAAGTTCCGAGCACGGTACGATTGAGCTGATCACTGAAAACCAAGCAGGAATCCGAAATATCCTACAGAGGGTACAGCCATGTGCCGAGGTTCTTGAGACGTGGGAGACGATCTCTGCACAGGAGCGCCAGGTGAAGATACAAAAAAAGTTTCCTTTCAGTTCAATAGTATTATTAACCAGTGATTTCAGACTTACGTGTCATCACTGATCTTTGGCAGGTCATTCTGAGCAGTTTCAGAGGAGATCCATCCCGAGATGAGGTTTACCAGCGGTTGCTGAGTCTGATCCAGGTTGAGAGAGTTCTGTCAGCTCAGACCGTCATCGCATTGGTGAACCAGCTAAAACACTTCAATCCTGATCCAGAATCAGCAATTGAGCACCAAAGAAATGAGAACTTCCCCGAACCCAAAGGTAAACTGACCTGGGTACAGAAAAAGAAGACTGACACAGAATATCACAGACTGTTACCGTGAGGAACTCAATATGTTTTCAACAGATCCTTCGACATCTGCGCAACCGTCCGGTAAGCTTTTAGATCACGTATCAAAACTGACTCGCCAGCTTTCCAGTGTCAACAACCTGTCAGAGATTTTGACCAAGGCAGCAAGCGGCTGTAAAAATTATGTAGAGAAAGCGGTGCGTTTCTCTCCTTTCACTTTTTCCAAATACTAAACAGTGCATTGTTTGTTCTCTATATGTATATATTTACAATGTACGCATATTTTTGGTCTTTAAGGTGGTGCTGGAATGCTGTAGTTCTCCATTCTCAGGAGACGTGGTGGAGAGTTTGATTTGTCAATTCAAAGAGACGCACATAAGTGAAGAAACACTTCTAATGCTTCTCCATGAAGTGAAGAAAAGCTCCACAGGTCGAGCGCAACTTTTGGAGATCTTGAAACACACAAGAGGTATGCACGACATCCAGCTCTATGTACTACTGGTGGTGCCCATGTTCTAATGCCTGTTATTTATGTTGCCAGGTAAACGATCCGAGAAACGCGAGGGGATGGATTTGTTAAAAACATATCAGAATAGACTCGCAGAACTCAGTCTGGATCATAAGCTCTTCGAAGAGTGTCTTAAAACTGGTCCAGACATCTCTGCAATCGAGAGAGAGGTAAACAGAAATGCATGTTCAGTCAGGACCACTTTCGACAAATAACATTTTTTTATTAAAGCAATAAGCCCCAAGAAGCAGTGGGTTACGGTGCATTTTATAACAGCTAAGTTCGTTCGCGTCGTGCCTAAAACCCCCTTAGCTGTTATAAAATGCACTGTAACCCACTGCTTAGGCTTATTGCTTTTATAAAACGGTTATTACATATGCGTAGCAAGGTTTCATAAAATAAATAAAATAAAATTATATTTAGGCTATGTAAATGTCAGCCATTATAAATCGGGGTATTCTATAACGGCTAAGAACTCGGCTCAGCCAATCAGAATCAAGGACCAGAACTGACCGTTTAATAATAAATACTAATGCATCTCGTAGGTGTTTTCGGCATGGTTCTGTTCTGGGCAAACTCCACGCGCCCATCCATGCATTAATTCCTGGACAAAGCGGGGAGAGCAGCAAGTAAAAAAAAACCTGGGGTAACAGAACAGATCAAATAATTCTACAAATAACAAAACGACAACTTGCGCTATAACAAAACAATCACAGGACAAATCAACTTAATCCAAAGATAATGGCTAAATAGATAAAGTGGAGTTGGGGATGGAGGGGGGAGTTAAAGTCAGCGTGCCGCTAAGCAATAGATTGCTGGCAGAATGAATGGGTATTTAAATGAACCGCTATGATGTGTGTCCAAATTGGTACGCATCAGAAATCCTGACTGACAGCTGATGCAAGCTTGACTGACGTGACCTGCTTGAATATCATGTGTTACGTCAGTAGATTAAGTTCAAGAAACCAGGTTTTATTACTATACTGTATGTGTTTATAGCATATTCAGGTCCTGCTAGCAGAGAAGGCAGACGCTGATGTGTTTGGAAGGTTGATATCTGCAGTGCTAAAGGAGGAAAGTTTACTCCAGCCTGTGACCGTGTGGAGGATTCTCCTGTGGGCGGAGACACAGAATCCACAGCTGGAGATCTTCATGCAGGAGATCAAGGACAGAGCAGATGCTCACATACTCCTACAGACCAGTAAGAGTCAAACATCTTTCTGAAACCATTGCCATTTTCTGACCGGATGAGTGCGAGACATGAAAAACTGTACACTACTGTTCAAAAACCTTCCAATGCATCATCGCATGATCTTAAACATCTTTTCATTCGAAGGTGTACGGTTCAAGGTCTGAAACTACTTTTGTAGACAAAGTGTAATTGTGCCAACATAAAGATTTCTTTCCTTAGAAAAGTTTTAACAAATATATTTTTTAAATAATGACTTAATGAAGTAAAAGCAGCCAATAGGAGCCCATAGTAATAGATGATAATTCCTTCAATACTGTTTACTTGTTGTAAGATCTCATAAAAAATGCCAAGAATATGATTTTGTCCATTCTAGCCGAAGGATGGCTGCTTTAAAGATACTAGAATATATCATCGTTTTGATTTCTTTTAGATGCTTTTAGTCACAACATAATTCACACAGTTACAGTCGTCCTACTTCATAGTTTTGATGAGTTTACTATTATTCTAAAATGTGGAAATGTTACCAAACATAAAACAATTAACCTAATATATAATATTGTTCTCTTCATTTTCATAGTTCAAGATTTGGATGTGATTTTTAAGCACAAATCACTGCTTCTGGAAACCATCAGTGACATGAATTTACTGGAACGGGGTGTGGAGGTGATGGATGGTGGGACAGAGCAGCTTGCTGAGGTACAAACTCCAATTTCTGCAGACTGCTAGATCTTCAAGACCTCAATGTAAGAATAATGCCTAAAAGAGATTTGCGTGTTTTTGTGCATGTCAGTTCGTGCAGAGCTGTCGGAGAGCTGACGGTGAGCTGGAGTCTATAGAGCAAACCATCCACAGAGTTTTGAGTGGCGATTCACAGTACGCCAGTCCTCTGTGCCAGCTGCTGTATGCCAACCAGCAACACTTTCCCCATCCGACCGCCGTAACAAAAGCCCTCAAGCACACAGGTCTTCACACGTTTCTGTTCATGTCCGTCTAAAGGTTTTTCTGGGTCGTCTTCTACCGTTTGCTAACAACATCTGTATTTATAAGAGCAGCTCAGCCGGTCTCAAACCCTCCTGAAAAACCTGAGGTGGAGCCAGAAGGATCTACCGCTGATTCTGAGGATGAGGAAGGAGACGGCACCGTAACGAGAGGAAGGAAACAGGCCGTCCCTGTTTCCTACAGCTGTCCGTGGTGCAATAAGACGTTTGACTTCAAGTGCCGTCTGATAAAGCATAAGAAGGTTTGCACGCTCTCGCCGGGGAAAGAGCAGCGCTGCTCTGAGTGTTCAATGCCGTTCCCGACTCTCAAGAGCCTTCGCCAGCACTGCACGGAAGCCCACGGCGGCCCACCGGCCAAGAAGAAGAAAACAGATCAAGTGTCGTGTGACATGTGCGACAAGACCTTCAAACACTCTTCAGGTGCGTGAAATCCCTCTTTGAAAGTCTTTGAAACGAAGTTCAACAAAACGTTTTGTTGGTGCTCTAGAATTCCCCAAAAATGTGGGGTTAGGCGCAGTTAAATTGAGACGTAGAAGGAATGTTTCCGACAGTGGTTATGTTTGGTTACAGGTCTGCTTTATCATAAGCGCACCGAACATTTCGAAGAGAGGCCGTACGCATGCGAAGGATGCGGGGCCAAGTTTGCCGCCACCTCGTCCCTCAAGAACCACATGCGTCTGCACACGGGAGAGAAGCCGTTCCATTGCAAGCACTGCGACATGAGCTTCTCTGTGGCCGCTGCTCTGTCCTACCACACCAAAAAGAAACACGCCGAGGGTGAGCCGTCGTTCTTTTGTTTTACGTGGGCTGTTCTGTGTTGGGTTGCTGACAAATTTGGGCCAACTTCCTTCGCAGGTAAAATGTACTGCTGTCAGTATTGTTCGGCCTCGTTCGCACAGTCCATCGAGCTGACGCGTCACGTCCGCACGCACACAGGAGACAAACCGTATGTCTGCAGAGAATGCGGGAAGGGCTTTAAGCAGGCCAATGGGCTGTCTGTCCATCTACAGAACTTTCACAGTAAGAGCATCCACGTATGAATGTCACGTGACTTTCTGCATTTCACAAAACTCCTATAAATGACAGCTCTGCACACTGGTCATCCCTCTCAACTTTATGATGCTTTTTAAACATTGTTAAAGCGTTTTTTCAGTAATTACCTCGTGTCGTTCCAAACCTGCATGACTTTCTTCTGCGGAACACGGAAGATGATGTTTTGCAGAACGTTGATAGCGCGCTTGTGATTGTCAGACCTTACAGAGCCTCATGACTGCCAGAAATGTCGGGTGAGTTTCTCATCGCTCGATGAACTCCGGCAGCACATCCAGGAGGTTCATCCCAAAGAGCTGCACCAGTGTCCTGACTGCAGCAAGATCTTCAACAGCGAAGCCAATCTGGAGAAACACATGACGGTTCACGACGGCAGCAAACCCTACAGCTGCCAGACGTGCAGTAAATGCTATCAGGTGCAAACTTCTCTTCTTTAATCATATCGACTCATTTCAAGTTAACAAACAAGCGAGACCGTGGGTCGATGCTGTGCACCTTTATGTTTTACATTTATATATTTTTTTCCGAAGTGATTTACTGCTAGACATGTTTTGTTTAAGCCCTGCTGATAATGCATTGCTTTGCCTATTAGTGATATATAGTTTACCATTAAAGCTTGTTACATGCCCTTTAATATATGTTTGTTTGAGCACAGACACTCTCAGGACTGTGGTACCACAATCGTACCGTCCACCCAGAGAGCATCACAGCCCAGGGCAATAAAACCATTAAAACCCTTCTTCGGTGCGACAAGTGTGACAAGACCTTCAGCAACAGAAATAGCCTGTTAAAACATCAGATAACCAATCATGCAGGTACGAAAACACCGGATGTTCGCCTTCCACGGAGGAAGATCATTAAGCTTTTGACTTAAAGAAACCACTTAACAATGTGTTGACAGCGCGTGTCTTTAACAGATCACGTTAAGGGGAAAGTTCACCCAGAAATAAAAAATCTGTCATGATTTGTTCATCCTCATGTCATTCAACACCGTACGACTCTTTCTTCTGTGGAACACACGAGAGGATATTTTGAGAAATGTCCCAGGGTTTTGTGTCCATACAATGGAAAACAGTTGGGGTCAGTGTTGTTTGGTTACCGACATTCTTCGAAATATCTTCTTTTGTGTTCTGCAGAAGAACAAGTCGTCCATGTAAATGATGAAAGAATTCTCATTTTTGGGTGAACTGTCCCATCGATGTTAGTTGTGTTACACTCAGTTTAATGTCGTTTTAGAAGTGCGCTTGTGGAAGTGTGTGAATTGTGACGTCGCCTTGACGAATGAGGCGGAGTTTCAGCAGCACGCCTGCAGCGGGCAGACCGGCCAGGGCGGCTCCGTGTTCAGCTGTGCGATCTGCTCGCTTCACTTCCCCTCAGAGCCTGAGTTCCAGCAGCACTTCCTGTCTAAACACCTGCAGGACGAAACCCAGCCGCAGGCCTCCAGCTCTCAGACGGTAAAACCTGAAAGTCCTGAAATACAAGTCAGAAGGTTTTTTGCATTAACATTTCAGGGAAATATGAGTTTCCACATCAAGATTGTACAGTAATGGGTTGGAGTTTCTGCTGTTTTGATCATTTTGATCCATCTTTAACCAATCAAAAACTCCAAAGATGAAAGCATATTCCACTAGTTATTGCGTTTATTTACAGGTCATTCAATGCGGGGATACAGCCGGTCAAGGGGCGGAGCAAGTAATAAGCCTGGACCAATCGCAGATCGAGGGCTCGTCACAAGTGTTTGTCGCTCTCTCTGATCAACAGGAAACGGCCAGCGGTTCAGGAATCGTTGCCGTGAGCGTGGAAGATTTACTAAGTGGCAAAGTTACTCTCATCTGTGAAGAGGGTCAATAAACTGAACTCTTAGATTATCTTGGAGATGGAGGGCTGGTCTAGAATTGTCTATGTGTGTGTGTGTGTGGGGGGGGTTCTGAAAAAGTTAGCAATTATGAGACCCATTTTATACCAAAATACTGTGTGACAGGGTTGTTATAATGGTATGAAATGAGCGAAAACAATGTGTTTGATTTTTAATGCGCACAGGCTTCAGTCTCTGGGTCAAAACATGTTTTGGTGTCATAGAAACAACATTATGGCTGTTTTGGGCTCATGGGAACTAAACACTGATGTCGGTGCTACGGACTTGTTAATAAAACCTTGGTCGTTTTTCCTATTGCAGTTAATAATCCTGAGACCAAGCTGCCATTATTCCATCTCGCGTATTTTAAACAAACATATGTTTTCTGAAAAAGGCCCTTGTCAGTATCGGATGGTAAAACAAGACAGATTTCTTTTGCAAATAATTCATGCCACAGGTAAATAGTTATTTTACAGAAAGTCACCACACAGTCTGAATTCAATCTTTTATTGTACAGCTCACTTTAATCATCAAATACTGTTAAAATATAGCCAAAAATATAGCATTGTATACTTGATATGCCAATATAGTAAAACCCTGAGTCATTCTTTTTTACATTCATGGATGCTTAGTTTTAAATCTCATAACCTGTAAGATGTACAATAGTATGTTCACTGCATTCAAATTTCACCAACCAAAAACATATTTTCATTAGATTAAATAAAACTAAATAAAACCTGCACAATACGCTATAATGAAACTAACTTAAAGAAACAGTTCACCCAAAAACGAAGATTCTGTCATCGTTTACTCACCCTCAAGTTGGTCCAAATCTATACATTTCTTTGTTCTGATGAACGCGGAGATGAATGCTTGTACCAAACAGTTCTTGGCCACCATCGACTCCCATAGTAGAAAAAAATGCTTAATTCATTTCTTTGTTTTGTTAAACACAAAAAAGATATTTTGAAGAATGCAGGAAAGCAAACCGTTCTTGGGGCACTTTCACTACCATTGTCATTCTTCCTACTGTGGGAGTCAATGGTGTCCAAGAACTGTTTGGTTACAAGCATTCGTCCAAATATCTTTCTCTGTGTTCATCAGAACAAAGAAGTTTATAAAGATTTGGAACAACTCGAAGGTGAGTAAATGATGACAGAATTGTGCTTTTTTGTTGAACTGTCCCTTTAAGGATGTTCCTGTATAAGCCAAACACATGAAAGGTTAAATAAGCATTACATTCTCAGAACAGAACAATCATCTACTGTGTGTGTGTGTGTGTGTTAGTAAGCAATGCATATCAAACAAACCACATGAAGAAAAAACTGTAGCTATCTTGTCCCACTAGAAGCATGATAAACAATGTGATAAACTAAGCATTAAAACAAAACCAATTTACAACTAAGAACGAATGACACCCACTGGTGTGTAAGATGCGATCTAAGAGTGCCTGAGTTCAGTGCATAGTACTAGAACACAACGGATGTCAATAGTTCTCAAACAATTCCATAAAAAGTCTTCAACTCACTTCAAATCCAACTGTTCAAGTAGACAGAATCAGATATATAAATGTTCTTTACAATGTGCAAGTTGCAAAGCGGTCCGCATCATTAAAGGTGCACCGAGTGCTTTCATGTTATTAGATGTGACAGCACCTTTAAGCTGAATCCCGTTGCCGAGGATGTTGTTTTCTTTAACGCTATGACTGATGTTCTTGAGGTGAATAGCTTTTTTTATTGTATAGCTTCCTTGTAACTGTTAAAAAGCTTGGTTTTAAGAAGAACCTCTTGACCTTGTAAGAATACGACATGATGAAGTGAATATAGCAAGCAGCCAATCTATTCTAACATGGACATTTCTAGGAAGCAAATGTGCACAAGAACTGCTTTTACAGTCCTGGAAACTGCTTTCTCTGAACTAGGGAACCGTCTCTTACAAAGTGCTCTCCTTGGGGTGGTCTAAAACGTACTACAATAACACAAGGCTTTTGTTTTCAGCTTGTAATCTTCTTCTTGGGCAGAAAGGCACTAGTGATTTGATTCATCACCACTAAGGCAGGAAAAAGCGGAAGGAGGAAGAAAATGTACCACGTGACGCCTTTCACCATAGCCTGAAACCAGTCTGTAAACATGGCTGCCATGACAGTGACGGCGGACAACAGGTAAGCCACCAGGCCGCAGGTGGCATGATAGAGTCTCATCCGAGGAAACGACTGAGCGCTGATGAGCTTGGGAAACAGAAGAAAGACGCCGCAGGTGGCCTGCAGCATGGTAGCGACCATCGTGGTGACGCCCAGCAGGCTGTGCCACGAGGTGAAGTGAGAATGCTCGGATACGTTCTTACTGGCCACCATGAAACCAAAACCTGTAGCTCCGAACACCAGCAGCAGAGCCTGGAAGAACCAATGCAGGCGGACCTTCCATTTACGAGACTTGAAGCAGAATGGACTCCCCTCGGCCGAGAAGAGCAGAATCCCTTCTGTCATGCACAGGCAAAACTAAAAAACAAAAGGAAGAGAATGAAAAGTGATCGACTGTTATGCGTCTGACACGGGCTTTCATCCAAAGTAGTGACTTGTGTAACTATATTCCCATGAAGCCAATTGCGTTTGTGTTCCACCACACTCGATTCATTATTTACAAAGCATGCATGTTTTATTCATTCCCACGCAGTCTGCGTTACTCCGACACACATTGTATTTCACAGACAAACTATCGGAGTGATCATAGTAAAAACAAAAGGAACAACCATTGCTGACCTTCATCAACCTACAGGTAAAAATATGACGGATTCCATGAAAAAAACGTGTGTATAGTTACAACTTACCCCAAGTGACATGCAAACAGGATGCCAGGAGAAAAGACCTACAGTAAAAATAACACACGAGGTCAAATAGAAGTACAATGTTCTTGAAAAATGCAAATGACTCATATAGTAAAAGAGTTATAAAAAATTCAAGTTTTACTTTTTACTTCACTACGTTATAAAGCATGTACTTTTTACTTCACTACGTTATGAAGCATGTACTTTTTACTTCACTACGTTATGAAGCATGTACTTTTTACTTCACTACGTTATGAAGCATGTACTTTTTACTTCACTACGTTATGAAGCATGTACTTTTTACTTCACTACGTTATGAAGCATGTACTTTTTACTTCACTACGTTATGAAGCATGTACTTTTTACTTCACTACGTTATGAAGCATGTACTTTTTACTTCACTACGTTATGAAGCATGTACTTTTTACTTCACTACGTTATGAAGCATGTACTTTTTACTTCACTACGTTATGAAGCATGTACTTTTTACTTCACTACGTTATGAAGCATGTACTTTTTACTTCACTACGTTATGAAGCATGTACTTTTTACTTCACTACGTTATGAAGCATGTACTTTTTACTTCACTACGTTATGAAGCATGTACTTTTTACTTCACTACGTTATGAAGCATGTACTTTTTACTTCACTACGTTATGAAGCATGTACTTTTTACTTCACTACGTTATGAAGCATGTACTTTTTACTTCACTACGTTATGAAGCATGTACTTTTTACTTCACTACGTTATGAAGCATGTACTTTTTACTTCACTACGTTATGAAGCATGTACTTTTTACTTCACTACGTTATGAAGCATGTACTTTTTACTTCACTACGTTATGAAGCATGTACTTTTTACTTCACTACGTTATGAAGCATGTACTTTTTACTTCACTACGTTATGAAGCATGTACTTTTTACTTCACTACGTTATGAAGCATGTACTTTTTACTTCACTACGTTATGAAGCATGTACTTTTTACTTCACTACGTTATGAAGCATGTACTTTTTACTTCACTACGTTATGAAGCATGTACTTTTTACTTCACTACGTTATGAAGCATGTACTTTTTACTTCACTACGTTATGAAGCATGTACTTTTTACTTCACTACGTTATGAAGCATGTACTTTTTACTTCACTACGTTATGAAGCATGTACTTTTTACTTCACTACGTTATGAAGCATGTACTTTTTACTTCACTACGTTATGAAGCATGTACTTTTTACTTCACTACGTTATGAAGCATGTACTTTTTACTTCACTACGTTATGAAGCATGTACTTTTTACTTCACTACGTTATGAAGCATGTACTTTTTACTTCACTACGTTATGAAGCATGTACTTTTTACTTCACTACGTTATGAAGCATGTACTTTTTACTTCACTACGTTATGAAGCATGTACTTTTTACTTCACTACGTTATGAAGCATGTACTTTTTACTTCACTACGTTATGAAGCATGTACTTTTTACTTCACTACGTTATGAAGCATGTACTTTTTACTTCACTACGTTATGAAGCATGTACTTTTTACTTCACTACGTTATGAAGCATGTACTTTTTACTTCACTACGTTATGAAGCATGTACTTTTTACTTCACTACGTTATGAAGCATGTACTTTTTACTTCACTACGTTATAAAGCATGTACTTTTTACTTCACTACGTTATGAAGCATGTACTTTTTTCTTCACTACGTTATAAAGCATGTACTTTTTACTTCACTACGTTAAGTATTAAAGAGGAAAAAATGACATGTAGTTATGAAATGTAGTGGAGTAAAAAGTATGATAATATGCTTTATAATGTAGTGAAGAAACATCTTTCCAAAGATAAAAACACTTAAGAAACACTGCTTAATCAAGACCTGCACAAACAGAATGGGTGTTAAAAATCAACTCTTGTTGTAAATGTTTTAGCGTTATGCTAATACTAAAATGTATTGAGTTATTAATTTTATTTTATCAGCACCTGTCACAATGTCGTTCTGCAGCTAAAAACAACTAGTCAGCCCTTTAAAAAATACAAACATTAGAATGAATACGTTTAAGAGTGTATGAACTCACTTGTTCCCGGTCTGGACAGTATGGATGTGAGAAAAACCAGGCCGACTGAGATGATGTGCGCGGTGATCACAGACACTCTGCGCAGCCACACGTACAGCCAGAAGTCCCGCATGCCGAGCCCCTCTCCCACTGGACTGTACTCCACATCCACAGACGCGCGCGACCCTCTCGCCATTCCCGACGATTACACGCTCATTAATCTAGTGCACGCGGGTTACGGATCAAACCAGTTTGCGTTGGATGTGAACAGCCAAGTTACCAAATCCACTGTGTGCCATGTGCATAAGATTTACCCGGTAACTATTGCTAAATTTGTTTACGGCTTCCTCCCCGTTAATATTGCATAATCCCAAAACGAGGAAATATAATTTAAAACTAAATTGCAAAATATTATCAAATTCAGCCCAAGAGTCATTCCCACGACTGTGCTATCCAGAACCCGACGTTTATTCTCATCGCAAGGATTTTAAATCTAAACCTCATGGATGACACTTTAACTACAATTTTGGTTTTGAAAGGAAAGTTGTTGCAGGAAAGCATATATTCCTGTTGGGTGCCATTTTCGTTGTTGTGACAGCGACACTATTAAACGTATTTCCTGAATGAGACTCCCCTGCGGCGCTGACGTCACGGTTGTTAATATTCACGAGCAACGGCTTTGCTATGGACGGTTATTTAATCACGTCGGTAATACATCATTAATATTCATGAGCAAGCCTTCGCCATAGGAGAGGCTCGGACGAACGTCCCGTAAGCTTGATTAATATTTAGCATATTTATGAGCTGAGCCGTTGTCATTGTAGGCACTCGTGGATGCAAAGACATTTTACGTGAGAGAATAAGATCAGGGAGACATCTAATGGCGAGCCGGAGACCCGTTTTCACTCTCACACATTAATAAGCTCATAATAAACACAAAATTAACAAAGAATGAACCCTATTCATATCATCCCGACTTTTTGCTTTTGCTGTGTAAGACATGCGACTTTCACAATACCAGGGGCGATTCTAGGATTTTTTAATGGGGTGGCACAGGGGGACCAAGAACCAGTCAGGGGGGGGCCATGGGAAAAGCGGGATGACATAAAAATGGCACTGCACAAGTGCCTGGACAACACATCTCTTGTTTTATAAATAAAATACATTTAACAGACAATAATTGTTCTCAACTTCTTTTCACTTGTCATTTTTAAATGGTTAATGTATGATTATGAAGTGGTAACGTGTGAACTTTTTCATGTTCTGACTTTCACCTGCTGCTGCAGAGATGGCTGCTGGTGTAGTCCTCACTGGCTGGCTCTGACCCTTGCTGCCAGGTTCAGGGCTGCTAATTTGCTGGCCAATTTGGCCCTTGCTGGTGGATTGGCTCTGACCTGCACTGCACTGTACTGCATCTGCCTGTCTTTGACAGTTTCTTCTTGAAGAAACCTTGAATGTCCTTCTGCGCACAGCAGAATTTGTGCCCGTTTCATTTTTTCTACAAAATTCTGTCTAAAAATAAACAAACTTTTAACTTAATCATCAATACTACTCGACTAGTATATTTAATAGCATATTTTCATCTGATTAAAGACCAAATCATTTAAACGTAAAGCTGTTCTTGGACATTGCAAACGAAAAAGATATATAAAACTCCACCATGTTTATTCAAATTTACTATTCTACATCTTAAACTTCCAAGTGTCAGAATGCTAACATTCTTAAAACCCTAAGAATTTTAGTCTTTACCACGTTACTGCATTGATTGTGCCTTTAATCTTGGAAACAACAGTAACATAACGATTTCTATTTTAAGCGGTGGTGATGCATCGCGGCTGAATAACACAACCAAGCTTTCAACATAAATTAACGTATTTCATACTTAATTTAATACTAACAGGAACATATACGGTCTAACAATAATATGACTTTTTTTAAATACATTAAAAAAAAAAATTTTTTACAAAAAGGAAAAAATACAAACTGACTAAACTAAAATACAAACCATTTTTACAGCTTATCCTCAAGATGTAATTCCTTTTTATGAAGAGCCAATATTTGCATGGTACCAAAAAGGGGTCGACTGGAAAATACGTGCCTGGATGTTAGCTGTGCAAAAATATCAATAACTCCTTTTTTTCTTGTGCATAAATCACTCTTATTTTCTCATTCAACCAGTGTTGGGTGTAACTAGTTACTAAGCAATTAGTTACTGTAATTGAATGACTTTTCACCTGGAAAAAGTAAAGTAAGGGATTACGGCCATTGCACATTGAGTTCAAAATTTCCGCACGTTAAAAATAAATACGACCTCACGTTGTTGTCAATCACATTTACACACTGCCTCCGATATTTTCGTCCGTCATAACCCTTACAGAAAAGACACATGAATTTCACATGTTTTTTACATGTTTTTCGCATGTGATCACATGTATACAACATGTGTTTAACATGTGCAAAAAACACGTGTGATCACATGTGAAATGTGTGTTTTTGGAACATTTTGGTGTGAATTCCATGTGAATTCCCACGTGAAACCCATGGGATAACATGTAAAAACCCACGGGATGACATGTGCAACATGTGGTGACGTGAAGAACATGTGATCACATGTGGAGACATGTCGCATATGTTATCCCATGGGTTTTTACATGTTATCCCATGGGTTTCACGTGGGAATTCACACCAAAATGTTCCAAAAACACACATTTCACATGTGATCACATGTGTTTTTTGCACATGTGAATTTCGTGTGTCTTTTCTGTAAGGGAAAAAAATTCAGACTCGGTTCGATTTTCTGCGTTTTTCGCCTCCGTAGCAAGCATTATGACAATTCAGAGACACCGTACAAACGAGCGCCAAATACGAAAAAACGCATACGAAAATTTCGGACTGTATGTGCGAAGACCTTTACTCTTATTTTTTCTGTCATTTAATTACAGTTACTTCTGATGTAATTGAGCTAAATACTGTGTGTAATATATACAATAGTGAAAATTACATCAACATTCTAGTCTAACTTCAAAACATATGCTTTACTGCTCACATTTGTAACTTTGGTCGGTTAATAAGAATATACTTTATGTAGTTTTATATTGTTTATTTGAATGAATTAAAAGAGCCGTTTCATGTCTATCCTTGAATCACAACTAATCAAGGTTGATGTAGGATATAGAAAGTAATAAGAAATTAAATACTTTTTGGAGAGAGTACTTTGTACAGTAATCTAATTACACTAAAGAATATGTAATTAGTAACTAGTAATGAATTACTTTTTCAGAGTAATTTACCCAACACTGATTTCAACCCATCTAAAAATGAACACACAGTGCTGAGTATAAAGAATATTTTAATCCATTTTATAAACAACATTTACGTAGCAGCATTATTCAGTAGATTCTGAGGTATTTTCTGAATTCACAGAGAAATTCGCTCCCTCATCTTATTTCATACACATACACATCCACACACACAGACATTCATAGTAGCTAAACATGCGCGCGCACAAATACACGATTCAAACAGTCAAACATCAGGAGTCCTGCGTTCAGTCCTATACGTGTTCATAGGCTCTCTCTCTCTCTCTCTCTCTCTTTTAGTGGCTTGTAAGGCTGGCACTCTCAGTGGTGCAATTTTGGCTGTAAAAAGCGAAAAGAGAACAATTAAACACCATCTTTGTCTTTTAACAATATATCATGTATGAGTGCAATTACATTTAATCTGCTTTATATTTGCTATACTACAGCATGTAACATATTGCTTTTATAAATCAATTACCCCATTATAGAAATATAAAGGACAAAGATGTATCAACACACTCACTAACAGTCATGCTCCCTCACCTTTTGTGTGCTGAGTTTCTTCTCCCCCCCAACAGAGAGCCCCGACCCCTTGCTTTCTTTCCAGGGATAGAAGCCAGAATGAGGGGAGGTGGGCAGCCGGTGGGGTTTGGAAGGGGGAGACGAGCCGCTGTCTTTGCGTTTTTTCCCCAAACCCTTGTGATCATAGCTGGCCATCCTGCTGTGCAGTCCTGAGTCCACTCCTCGGCTGTGCGGGGCAGCGTCTGGGGGTGAGTGATGGGCCGGAGGGTAAGTCTTTTTGAACGCCCACGAGGGCGGCACGTGGGGGTCTGAGGGGGTGAGATGTGTCCGCGGCTTGCTTCCTGGCGAAAGCGAGCCGTTGGTTTGTCTGTGAGAGGCCGTCGGTGGCGTTTTGCAAATGAGAGGCCGCCCCTTGCTCTGTGCCACGCAGTTTTTGTCCGGGCTGACGGCGTCCGACTCGTCGAAAGAGGCTTTGCGTTTTCGCAGTGCAGCGGCGTCCGCAGAAGACGTCCGCTCTGCTTCCCTGAGACGCGGTTGCTGCTTGCATGGGCGACCGACTGGGTTTTTGGGCCGCCCGGGGCCTGACTGAGTCAGAGCCCGACCGAGTTTACTGGAGGGAGAAGCGGTCGATTGGCCACCCCCAGAGTTCTCTGATTGACTGTATGACTTGCTGGTGGAGGAACTCTGCGGGTTTGGCTCCTTGCCTGGTCCGTGGGAGGAGTAGAAGGAAGTCTTGAGAGAGGTGGGGTTGTGACTTCCTGTCTTCAGTTTGGAATGCTGGGAAATGGAGGAAGGAGAGGCAGGAACAGCGGCAGGCTTGGCTGGGGGACTCTGGGACTGAGAATCGGACGCTTGAGGTATTTTTCTGTGAGGAAGAAAGGGAAATGAGAAGTCACGTACAGCAGCGGGGATCGCTTGGCTTTAGTCAATGGGAAATGGTTTAGTTATGGACTGAAGTGATTTATCAGATAATAGGGATTAACCTTAGATCTACCCGAGAGAATAGAACAACACTGAGCTATAAGTGGCTCTTATAGTTACAGGCTCAGAGCACCTGATAAAGTCACTTGCCGTTGAATTTCATTTATGCTACATACAGTGCCCAACAGAACTATATTCTTAGGTTTTATCCATTGTGATAAATGATTAAGGGGGGTTGGGCTTTGTGTTACTAATATTTCATCTCATGTGCAAGACAAGAAGTCATGACTGGACAACATCATGTTTCTAGTCACCTTGGTGTGCTAAGAAAATGTAAATATCAATGGGAATATACACTTGGGAGATATTTTACTCACTAAGGCTGCCAATAATTGTGACCAGGGTGTAAACGTTTTTTTTTCATAATGTTACATTCACCCACTTCAAATTGTTTTACTTGAATGAAATGTTGGAAATTTTTAGATTTTTAAATAAAAAAATCAAAAGGAGAAACGATGCAGATTTATTTTTACAGCTTTCTTTGCTCATATTTACCAAGGGTGCCAATATTCGTGGAGGGCACTGTATGCTACCATTTTATTTCATTCCAAAATAGAAGAGAAAGATTGTTGAATTGTTTTCCGACACTGAAAAGGAAAAAAGTCAAGTTAATTAAATTGATGATAATAGAACAAATTTTACCCCAAAAATTGTTTTACGTTTTGGTCGACCTCAGTTATTTAACTTTTTGTATAGTCAACTGTACAAAAATACTACCATAATATATAAAAATGTGCATTGTTTACCATTAAACATTATAATATGTATTTTTTAATAAATTAATCAAATGAAAATAATTTTAAGACCCACGTTATTTATTTTAATTATACAAAAAACAAAACAAATTTGAATTTAAATTGTCCTTCTACTGCATCTTTCTCCATGTTCCTTTTGACAAAAAAAATCAATAAATGTATCAATCGATCAATATATCATTTCTGTCGGACTGAAACCTTGTATCTCCTAAACTGCCATTTTACAGGAAATTAAAATAAACACTGCATATCAATTTCGCAAAACCCAAACATAAAGGGTGACCATCATGAAAAACAGAGATAGCAGGTTTAAATCCATCTTTGACTTAAAGCCACTAGATTTTGGCGACAGAACCTGCCATTTTGTCAATGGAAAAAATATGTTCATCATCATTTCCCCATCTTATGACCTAATCAGCATCATAATTTAACAAAAAATAAAGATCCTCCAGTCAAGACGAATGGGCACTTCTCACCTCCACAGATGGGCACTGAGGTGGTTCTCCACCATGACACTCATGGCGGACCGTAGATGATGCAGCCGTCGATCAAAAGTGAAGATGCCGTGGCCCAAAGAATGACTCCCAAACGAACAAAGCTGTGGAAGAATCGGCATATTTAAACGTGGCATGCGGCTTCAAATTCAAAGCATTATCGCCTCACTACTATAGTAAGAGTAATGCTGTGGGACACCGTGTGTAATGTTCGGACATACCGCTGCTGGTTTGGGATGCCATGGAGTTGAGTGCCAGTCTGCCAGGTCATCGTTTGCCTCTGCTTCACTCTCCTCACCTGAGATGTTTGCCTGGGCAAGAGGAGAGTGTGGCCATGTGCTCCCATCATCTAGATGGGGTTTCTCGTCCTCTATACTGTCAGATACTGTCTGCGTTCTGCCAGATGGAAACCAACTAAGTTAATAGATACGGTCGGATACAGATAACATCCATCCGTGACTGAATTCGCAAATTGTGCTTTGGTAGCAATTAAACAAAATCAAATTACTGGCAAACTGTAAACTATATACACCTGGACCACAAGCTTTGATCAAACATTCACATCTTCTTGAGTATGTTCTTTTGCTTAATCCTAAAATTACCTGAACGCGGGGCTATTTGTAAGAGGTCTCCGGCATAGAGGCGGTGCGGTTGTATCTCTGGGGGGTTCTGGGCTCATGGACTGAGCAGCTGAGCCCTCGGGGGCCTGAGAAACTCGTTCACGAGCCTTAGAACTCATCTTCAGCTCTGCCACCAGATGGTCGAAGTTTTTACTCCTGCCCTGAACCTTTCTCCGCTGATGGATGGAATGAATCTGGTGGGCAGACGTAGGTAGTTTTTAACAGAATTCAGATCTTTCTTTGATGCACTACATCATTCATAAAACATATTCTATCTGATGTGAACCGACCTACAGAGGATGATGTGCTTTCATTGTGGATTCAGCTGGTTTTGGCTTTTGTAGAATATTAAGCACATAAATAATTTAGGGTTCAAATGAAAGCTGTTAACCCTGATGAATGCACAGGACAAAAAATGTGTAATTCTTGCAATACGCTCCGACAACCAAGTCCACGTACTGTAACCAGGGAGTGCGTCCTGGATTTTCAGCTTTATTAAGAAGGACAAGTTCTACTGTCATAACATGAGATCCGGGATAAAAGCAGGCTTTTGCAAGAAAACTTTTCATACAGAGATTCTGGAAAATACACGGAAAATGTCCCAAGGAATTTGTCCTGGGATCGTTAGATTTTGTTCGTTCACACTGCCAGTGATTTTCTGGAATCTGTGCATACGTTCACACACACACACACATCCCGTGAAGATCGCGTAAAGACGCATCACGTAACATACTGCAATGTAATGTGCTTTTTTTTCTGAAATTTGGGCTGATCACGATGAAAGATATTTCTTTGCGGTGTTTTTAGGTGGCTAAATTTCGCAATTTGTTATTATTACTTATTTCCTTTACTTAGTGCCAAATACGCCTAAATAATCTCTCTTTTTTATTATTATTCTGTGTGAATGGGGTTAACGTGAATCAAGCAAAACAAATTTACGTACATAGGGCGTAAGCCATTATTCTGTGAATTCTCCTAAGCCTTGGTGTGCATATTTTTGGTAATTGCTCAGTTCTCACAAGTGTGGTAGACTCCCAATAACAAGCGACACAGAGCGCATATAGACAGTTTCTTCGGATGCACGCGCCTAGCCTGAAGTTCACTCCCGGTCTGTGTTACTTTATCCGTCTGGGGTGCGTTTCCCAAAAGCATCGTTAGCCAACTATGTTTGCAAGTTCAGTTGTTCCAGCATAGTTCAACGATTTAATTGTTTCCCGAAACCATCGTTCCAACGATCAATCGCAAGCAGCATCGCAAAGTTGTGTGGTTGGAACAACAGGTCTAGAGCTGTGCTTAGAAGCATCGTTCCTTGATATTATGACATGAATCATGCCTTTGAGTAAAGTAAGCAAGCAACATGCAGTGCATTCTATATCCATCATTCTAAATATATACAAATTCTATTTGACATCTTTTAGTTTGTCAAGAAAATAGAAGCGCTGTTTTTTGTAAAGTGCGCATGCTTTTGACCTACGTGCTTCTAGGACCCTGGGGAATCCCTGGGCAGAGTGACGTAGGAGGAAAGTTATGAATGAATTATATCATGAAATAAAACAACACAGAGTAAAAATACGATAAAAATAATTTTAAGATGTAGCGTACGTTATTTACAGCAATATTATGACATAGTTGAGCAACAAAGTTACTATGTTTTCGGAAACAGTCGTGAGTAGCAAGTTAGTTTCTCAAACGATGCATAGTGCTATGGTGGTTAACCAGCAAGTTATGTCGTTGTTCAGGAAACGCACCCCTGGCTAGTAATATACCAATTTATTTTACATTTAATTTATATTTATATATGATTTGCGTACAAATAAAGAACTATGGAGGATTGTTTGATTTGTCAAAATTATTTGTTTTAATGATAAATATATATATATATACAATAAAATATATATTAATATGAATATATTTTTTATTGTATTAAATTAAAACTACTTAACAGTTATTTATTATTTGCGGAGGTCTGCCGGAAAATAAGTTTGAAACTGTCTATTGGTTAATATTTTTCCTGTTAAATCACATTTATGGAAAAAGGGTGCCTTTCATTTTTGGAAAAAAATTACAAAAAAATTCTTATCTATCGTGGATGAAAAAAATAAATATAAATGTGTGAGGTCGACAAAACAACAGGCCCAACGAACTACTAACACCACACAAGGATTAATGAATATTTTGATATCCGTCTGTACGGTATTTTACTTCTGGTATTAACCATTTCCAATCCACTTGGCTACAATGGCTGTTTACTGTTTTCTTCTGTCACCGATCGAACAGAAACCTGAAGAAAAGCAGCGCTACACAAACGAACAGAGGCTTTTCCTGTAATCCCTTCCCCACTTCCTGTCAGTCATGTCCGTGTAACTTCCTGTTTTTTTTTAAAGACCAAAACTTGCATCCATCAGAAAGGCTTCAGAGATGAAATCTTGTTTACATTAAACAGCTGTTGTAAGATCTTCATTTTTCACAGATAACAGATGAAGGTTAAATGATATGGACGTGTGGCTCAACTCACATTGCAGGTCAGAAGTCGAGTACACACTTTTTTTCTCTCGGGGTCCATCACACCACAGTGCCTGTCAAGGTCACATTTTTCTGTGGAAGAGAGACGTTTTCACCATCATTTTGTTTTACAAATCAGAACACCTCAGGAATCACTTGCATGGTATATTATGAAATTCTTTAAGTACTACAAATGTAACCTCAGCTGGGACTTACTGGGGATCTTGTATGCCCGTGGTCCACGGGGGTGCCCAGAGATGTTGGAGGCAGAGGTTGCCTCCCCTTTCTGGGACTGGGGTCTTTCAGACGAAGGTGGCCGACTGGGCGAAGGGCCTCCTTGGGGCCATGGGGGGTCTCTGTGAGTGGGGGATGGGGAGGTCCGTGGGGGTTCAATGGGTGGAGGCGGCTTAAAAACAGACGATTCTGAATGACCCGAGTTGGTGGTCTTTTCCAAAGAAGAGTGCCTAAATGGACGTAAAACGTTTATGAGTGCAATTCATCACCTTGATATATTTTAAGCGCAGAACAAAAACACACGTCAATCTTACCAAACTCCATCTTTGGGAGGCTTTGAGTGTCTGAACTGCGGCGGCGTGGAGGGAGACTGCGGCGACGCCCGCGGGGGCCCGACATTCTGGTTCCTCCCACTCCAGGAAGAGGTTCCGTGGGAGGGCGGAGTGTGGCAGTGACGGGGTTTCGGCTGCTGAGGTGGAGGTGGGGTGGAGCGGAGGTGTGCATAGAGCTTACCCAGAGGGCCGTGTCTCCTCTCGCAATGCTTCTCGAACGCTTGAGGCTTCACCACCTGACTGCAGTGGCCACACACGACCAGGTAGAAATCATCGTGTCCAGGAAAGTGACCGAAGATGGACATGTCTGCAAATCACACAACGTGTGGGCCTTTAAGATGCGTCTTGTGCCACCCCACGCCCAATTATACGTTATCCTAAGACGCCAACGTGATCTCTGCGGAACTAAAAAACTGACCTTTCAATAACATTTCTGAAAGGGAAGTTTCCGGTGTTCAACATCCAAATGCATTTTTTTTAAATAATACATAAAGGGATAGTTCACCCGAAAATGCAAAATCTGTCCTCTTTTACTCACCCTCTGTATGACGTTCTTCAGCAGAACACGAAAAGGATATTTTAAAGAATGTTGGTAACCGAAAAAAGGGGGTTCCCATTGATTTGCATTGGTCTATACAATAGAAGTGAATGGGTACTGCCGTTGTTCGGTTACTAATATTCTTCAAATGATCTTCTTTTGTGTTCTGCGGAATAAAGAAAGTCATACAGGTTTGACATGACATGAGGGTGAGTAAACGATGACAGAATATTCATTTTTGGGTGAACTATCCCTTTAATACCCCCTGTTTCTCCTCAAATTAAAAGATATATAATACACACCCTCCTTTCGCAATGTCATGGTTTCCGCCGTTTTCTTGCCATTCTTGCTGTATTCATCTGCATCAGACCCTTCAGTATATAAATAAAAGTATGCGTTATTATTAAAAAAAAACTTGTATTCATTTTTTAGTCATCTTTTAGTCATTATATCAGAACAGATATGCTGTTCAGTGATTCTTCAAATGGGAAGTTTTTCCTCAACCACCATGGGCACCAAGAGGGGTGTCTTCTCCGATACCTTTCAGTTTTTGATCAAGATTTTTTACCAAATTATTCCTTTTAGCAAATGAAAAGCAGTATTTCTTTGGGTTGGGAATGTGCAGCCTACTTGCCACCTCAGACTGAAACACACTATAATGGGTTAACACTGGGACCGGTGTTTAACCATGGCTGTATTCCGGTAAAAGTGTAGTAAGACTGATTACCATTTGTATAACCACAGATTTTAAATGTAAACGTAAATGTTCTGGTCATCTGTGAACCACAAGCAGTTCTGTGGGTGGGGCCAAAATAAAACTGTCCCCGCGAATGATCCCTACACTGTTAACTGATCATTAATAGTCATACATCGCTTCAAACTGGCTGATTTAAAGCGTGAGACGATACGAACGCGGAACACGTTCCATTATGACGACACCGATCTGCACGTTTGATCTTCAGGGGAAGACGGACCAAGATCCTCCCCATAACGAGCAGTTATATTCGTCTGTGACCCAGACGATCGAGCGATTGTTGTTTTAAAGGGGCTCACGCCAGCTTTTGCCCATTTAACGTGGTAGCAACACCGTCAAACTCCTCCTTCATGTCCACCAGCACCGGCGTCTATTAAACATCAGTGGCTGGCCAGCAATGGAGAACCAGAAAGTTGTTTCTTGCATAAATGTCATCGGTGACTATTCATATCTAGGTGGTTCAGCTGAATGCACTGTGAGAAAAGTGTCTTGATCGTATAGCCATAACTCACGGGGGTTTCATAAACCTGTTTTTAAAGAAGATGAAGAATAGAGTCCAGTTGCTGCGAGAGAGAGAGAGAGAGAGAGAGAGCGCGCAGGCGCGTAACCCGGCCGGCACTAGGACCCGTCAGGTTCTTTGTTTGGGTAACATGGTTCGGGATGCCGTGCCTTTTCCACGGAAAATAAAGCACATCCGCGAGACTTTTTGGTTGTGGGTGGCGAAATACGGGCGACGAAGTGCTCACTCACCCCCCGATGCTGTCGGGTTGGCTCGTTCCGTCCAGTCGCTCCAGCTTTGGCCCACGAAATCATCGAGACAAGGCACCCGCCGTTCCAGAGCAGCCATTACTTTAACTGCGCGTTCACGCACCGCCATCATCACTGCGCGGCAAGGCGTTGACGTCACATTGCGCGTGCCCGCGAGCAGAGGGAGACCTGCGTGCGCGCGCACTTATTACGTACAACATTTTTACCAAGTTAAAATCTTATGAAAATGTGGTGATGAAAAAATAGTTTTACTATACAGATGTAGCTTATTATTATACCGTTTTTATTGTGAACTTTTTATTTTAAACAATACATGTAAATAATAACAACATTAGTGTCATTTGCACTTCTATGACTGTTCTTGTTGTGTTTTCATTGTATAGAGACAATGCACAAACAGCACACAAAACTGATGGTAAATTGATAGTGAATATAAAAGTAAGGAGAAAAATTTAATCACATCTGATTAATTGGCATGATGATATATTTAGGTCTTATTTCACATCCTGTTTTGAATTCAAATACTGTAGGAATATCCGATTCCAGTAAGGCACTCACAATTGAAGGTTTCAATAATTATGCCACAATCTTAATGGTCGTACATGTTGTAGTATATTTGTCAAATGTCATTTCGTACTTTTGTCTTTTTGGTGCAACATGACCCAAACATTTGTGTCAGTTTTCATCCGGAGACCCCCATCCCCCCCGCAAGACCATTAACGCCTTTCAACGGTACTGTGAACCAGTACCACATTCATTGTTTAAATCTTGACAGTGGGTAACGTCTGAAAAATAATGATTTTTTATTTCCAAAACCTTTGATTTGACATTTTCTGATCCCCAAAAAACTGTACGTGACAGCGGTGGAATTCAGTTGACGATCTATATTACGATGACAACACTGCCCCCTAGTGGTTACTGTGTAAACAGCAGCCTTCTGGAAATAAATCACGACGAACCAAGTATTTACAGATCTCGTCTTTAATACTAACTAAAGCTGCGAACAGCCTTTGTAGAGATGTTTATCCATCCGAGCGCAGCATAAAGACACAAACAAACAAACAAACAAAAAATGTAGGTCAATATTTTCCACATGCCCTGTCGAAATAGAAAAACGTCAATTCTTTCAAAAATGTATCTCAAGTTAGCATGTGACTTTAAAATATACTATTATAAGATTTACTAGATTTTTTGTTGTAGTTTAAATATTTTCCCCTTTAATCACATCCTAACTATCTTTCCTAATGTTTGATGTCATTTATATTAATTTATTAATTAAGTTAATGTGTTTTTATTTTTAGATGGGCACTATATATTCAAATCGGATGATTAAAACAAATACTTTTAGATATAATAAAATGCAGAAATAGCTGATAAAAAGAAACAAACACTAATTGATTTTCTATACAGACAGACTTTGCTGTGTAATAATGATGCTAATAGTATTACATTTAACTGAATTCACTCACATTTTTTGTTTGACCCAAAGTAAAAAAATCCCACCAAAACAAAAGTAAGATGAAAAACATGACGGAGATGCAAATCAATAAATGTTGCCATTCAGCCATGCGAGTCATTTAGAATGTCAAGTCAAAAAAGATCCAAATACAAAATAATGACATCACTACTTCAAACAGAAGAAAAACATTTAAATCGTTTCTTTTTTCTGAACAATGACTAGTGTTTACGGTTTACATATTCGCAGTAACAGAAACGGAAAGACATGTTCAGTCCTTCTCTGACAAATACATGGTAACTTAGATGTGCTTTGGATGTGCAAAAACATCCTATCATGTAAATGTAAAGGCACTTTACCAAATAAATAGTTCATAAAAACTAAGGAAAGACGTAAATATCTGAAGCAAGATATTAGTGTGCTAGTGTTTTAAGTGCTCAGAGACAAAACATTCCATCAGAGCTGTAAAATGTAATGCCTGCTTCTCATGAGGTCTGATTGTAGTGGAGAAATGTCAATATTTTTTGTTTAATCGTGGTCATCTTTGTACCAAATTAAATACATTCATACAAAAAAATAACCTTAAGTTCGCACTGTCCATCAACTTTGTATTTGCAAATGTAGCAGAATTATAAACACTTGCTGGAATTTAAAATTTGGGTTTCTTTTTTGTCATTGCATTAAATGACCTACCTGAAAACATTTGCTTCTGTCAGTGCCATCAAAACGGACACTAAAGCGTCAGTGAAACTATCATAAAAAAAGAAAAAATAGTGGGTGAAAAAATATGTATATTCAGCTTATAGCATTTATAATGTAGTGGACTGCAATATGTGAAGCTAGAAATAAAGCCTTTGCAACTGAAAGTGTAGTTTCTCTTGACTCGTCAACATAAACCCACTGTGAGGTCCTCTGCTTTCTGAATGACTCATGAGGAGAGGAACCAGCTTTGTTTGTCTAATTAAGAGCTTGAAACTCCTTGCTCTTCGCTGACTGGTGGATTAGCAGGCTTATGAAATGCAGTTTCCTTGTAGATAAACCAGCAGTTCCCTGCCCACAATATGAGGTTTAGGAATCCAAAAAGCTAGGTGAAGGAAAGAGAAAATTACATTTATTGAATTTTTATTTGCAGTCAGTTTCATGGATTGTTATGTTTCGCAACAAGCAATGCCAAAGAGCATACTTGGAAGAACAAAATTTGCTCCGATGAAATGTAGTTTTAGACTAAAACTTAGTATTTGAGTAAGTATTAACTAGGTTTAATTCAAGAAGTATGAGGAAAACGACAGTATAGTTCATAAACCTGCTTACCACAGAGGCATTGAGACGGCCCATAGAAGGGTAGGTTACTGTTTTGCAGACATTTGGAGAACATGCCTTTATTATGTTGTCGGGATCAGTGGCATACTTTACATCCGTTAGACCTTTTCCCCAGGCCGAAGATGAGACCAGCCATAAGAATGCAAAGATGCCGGTCACAATCAGATCCTTGGAACAAACAGAAGAATGTTTGACACGAATCACAGTCAGTGGAAATGCTGAAAGAAACCGATCTATGTGATAAACAGACCGAAATCGCGTGTTGGAATATTTCTCAAATGGCGCTTTTTTGTCAGCATCTTTTGGAGCTTTACATGTTCAGGATTTACACTCTACAAATGAAAAAGTTTAAAGCTGCTTCTTGTTTTGACATACTTACAATGATTGGGCCACGGTTAGATTCCCTATAGAGCTGCTGGTAGCCCACATACAGGACAAGAGTGAAAGTACAGTACAGGAAGCCCAAGACGGCCACACAGACGAAGAACTCAGCCGAGGACGAGTAATCTCCCTGCAGGTACGTCTTGTTTGTGGCGTTACTGCAATCAGGGATGACATACGGCAAACTCGGAAGCCTAGTAAATACAAGTCATGTTTACAATGAACTTTTCAACAAACAAACAAATTTAATTCTCTCTTACTTCTTTATATTTTATTGTATTTTGACTCTTAGATGTACCAATAAAATGTGTTTATGTGTATAGAAGATAAAAAAACAAAGTTTCATTTTTGTAACCTATAAAAGTTATTGTAACATTATTACACGGCTCGTTGGAATGCTTGACTCTGATTGGCCAGTCTCGACATTTGCAGGTTCGTTATTCCCAGATAACAACCTATCAAAACTAATATCACACGGTAACCCGGATGCAGCAAATCATTTTGACAGGTTTTTTGACAAATTAAATATAAATATGTCTTTTAATAACATATATGACATTATATTTACAAATGATTAAACCAATTTGCCTGTTCCTGACATTTGAACGCACGGTTAATCTGCATTCCGTAAAAATTAGCTAATAAAATATTTCAAATTCACATTTCATGTCCAGTTTTTTTCTCATGTGGCAAGTAGCCGTGTAATAAGCGGGATAATGTACAAGCAGCCGGCTGTTATCACAAAATAAGCCCTTTCAGTGTGATACAAGACCCTCCGCTTCACGTCGAGTCCTCATCACACTGTCGGTGCTTATTTCTGCGATAACAACCGACAGCCTGTGCATTAACCCTTACATATTAAAGAGGCAATTCAGATAAAAATGAAAATGCTTTCATCATTTTCTTACCCTCATTTCATTCCAAACCTGTATGACTTGCCTACTTCTGCAGAACACAAAAAAAGATATTTTAAAGATTGTTCTTAACCAAACAACATTGTCCCCCACTGACGTCCACAGTCACTGACACATTTCTCATAATATCTTCTTTTGTCTTCCACAGAAGAAAGTCACATCCAGGTTTTGAACTGCATGAAGGTGAATAAATGACAGAAATATTTATTTCTGACAGAGAGGAAAGAAAAGTATACGTAACAGAAATGTGTTCATTTTACCTAAACGGATAGGCAAACTGAGCAGTCACGGGATGATCTTTACCCCCACAGTTTATGCTGAAGACACTGGATCCAACATAACCACCAGTGGTGGCAAAGGCACATATGGTGAAAACCTACAAACACAACTATCATCAGAACCATCACAAGTCATCTCTATAGTATTTCACAATTGGAGAACTTGGCATGCATGAGAAATAACATTTGTAATGTCATCATTACTGTTAATAATTACACACTTCAGACTATAGTACAACCATACCTGTACTGTCAGTCACATACAATCACAAAGGTAGATTTTAATGAAAGTTTTGAAACCAATCCACATACTGAAGAAATACAGTATATACTGAAGTATATTAAATTCACAATTCAATTGACATTGAAGTTGCTTTGCATAAACGTGTCTGCCAAATGTAAATGAACATTCATTCATTCATGTAAACCTTAATACTTCTCTTAGGCCACGGTTACACGATGAAAAACTGAAAAGGTTTTCTTTTGCATTTTTGAAAAGTTTCACGAACACATGATGGCGTTATCAAAACAGTCTGCATTTACACCGGTCCAGGAAAACGAATAAAAACGCTGTAGTATGCATGCCAGGCCAGTGGATGGCGATGTTGATGACGTGTCTTGGCACATACACATGTTATATGTAGGGATGTAACAATTCACTCAGCTCACGATGCGATGCGATTCACGATTCTGATCTCACGATGCGATTTATTCACTATTTATTTTTACAAAATGAGTTGAAACAAATTAGAAATGAACAACTTCCCTTGCATTATTTCTTAAATGCTTCACGTTTCTTTGTATAATAAAATTGTTTTATTTCAAATAACAAAACTAACTGCAATTTTATAACAAATTAATAATAGAAAAAGTCTATTTAATATAAACAAACTAATACTGTCTGATGTCCACGTTTAGGTTTGCAGTGAACATGGCAGCCCCTGCTGTTCAAAAAATGTATTGCGATTCAGTTCACACCTCAACCGATTTGAATCGTCACACATTATTATCGATTTTCAACCGGCTCACAGTGAATCGGCTAAAAGCGAATGCTCAACCAGACCTGCCTGAAATGCCACGTGTAACCACACCCCGGCAAATCTACGTAACATTATTTGACTAAGACCGCCCAAATCTACACCTAGTTAAGGTGGGTGTAATTGTAAATCTCATTGTATCGCCTGTCAGTACAATTGCTTTTGAACCTGATGTTCCGAATATGGTAAGAGGCGTTACATTTCCGTGAAATGCTTGCAGTATTTGACCAATCACTACGCACTGGTGAACTGGCCAATCATAGCACACCTCGCTTTTCAGAGCGATGAGCTTTATAAAAAATCAGCGCGTTTCAGAGAGGCGGGGCAAAGAGGAGATACAAACATGCACGGTATGTGGAAATACAACTTTTTTTAAACTTTAAATGGTGTATACACATTGCGTTACATCTAAGACAAACAATAATATTCATTTTAGCCGTGCAGTATGACTCCTTTAATACCGTTGGTCGACGTATATGTGCGTCTAAAGTCTGGCGAATGTAAATAATGTGTCTCTGCTGGTCTTATTGGTGCAGCAAATCCACATTTTGCTTGGGAAACGTCAATACATATTTTTTGTATTTTTTTATTTCTTAACAATTACAAACAAAAAGGCATACGTAACAACTTTACATATATCTATCTTCAGGTTGAGCTTACATCATACTTATTAAACAAGAACAGCTTATACACGCAAAAAAATAAAATAAATAAATAAATAAAATAAACATACAGAAATAATAAAAATAATATAAGAAAATAAAAAATCTTGACAGAGGCTCTCTCAAATTAACTTAAATTCTTCTAAACTTTATGGAGATGCACATTTCATTTTCCAACAGGACTTGGCACCTGCACACAGTGCCAAAGCTACCAGTACCTGGTTTAAGGACCATGGTATCCCTGTTCTTAATTGGCCAGCAAACTCGCCTGACCTAAACCCCATAGAATATCTATGGGGTATTGTGAAGAGGAAGATGCGATATGCCAGACCCAACAATGCAGAAGAGCTGAAGGCCACTATCAGAGCAACCTGGGCTCTCATAACACCTGAGCAGTGCCTCAGACTGATCCACTCCATGCCACGCCGCATTGCTGCAGTAATTCAGGCAAAAGGAGCCCCAACTAAGTATTGAGTGCTGTACATGCTCATACTTTTCAGTTGGCCAAGACTTCTAAAAATCCTTTCTTTGTATTGGTCTTAAGTAATATTCTAATTTTCTGAGATACTGAATTTGGGATTTTCATTAGTTGTCAGTTATAATCATCAAAATTAAAAGAAATAAACATTTGAAATATATCAGTCTGTGTGTAATGAATGAATATAATATACAAATTTGACTTTTTGAATGGAATTAGTTAAGTAAATCAACGTTTTGATGATATTCTAATTATATGACCAGCACCTGTACATGCGCTTTACGACGTCGTCGTTTTCAGAAAGTTCCGTCTTGCGGTTTACATGGAAACGAAAATGGCGGCATTTTCAAAAAGTGGAACCCAAACCCAAAACGCTGTTTCCGTCTAAATGAACGGCCAAAACGCATCAAAAGTTTTCTGAAAACGGCGTCGTATAAACGCCCCATTAGACAACCACTACATCTGTAAAAGATCCTCCAACAGGTTTTTCCCATCTATCCTTCACTCACGGTTTCATCTGCTGACTCATACACATCCTGGCGTGAGGTCTGCGGTTTTCCTCTCACAAGAGCCCCACTTCCACAGCGGAAGCGGCTTCAGAACACACTTCAGTAGCACAGTTCTGATTTACAGATTTATTTAGATTCTGTGATCTGCAAGACCTTCTCAGACGAGGTGTTTCGCTGTGAATGTGTTACACTGGTGTGGTGAAGCGCCAGCTCTGAAGTAATGATGACACAAGACAGACACTTTTAAAAAGGCCACAGTGTGAAAACAAAAGAACATTCTGGACCTTGGATTTAGCAACTGACTGTGGGTACTTACGGGTAAATGCTTTACCCAAATAGGGTGTGTTCACCTAAATAATGACATCATTTGCTCAACCTTGTGTCATTCATTTACATTTTTGCATTTCATTTCAATTCAATTCAATTCAATTTTATTTATATAGTGCTTTTCACAATGTGCATTGTTCCAAAGCAGCTTTACAGGAGCAAATAAGAAAAACACAGAAAGGTAAAACACAGCACAGTGCATGGTGTTTATAGACCAAGCAAGATCATTATAATAAATAATATCTAATAAATAAATGAATAAATAAATAAATGCAGTCTCCCGGTGAGCAAGCCAACACTGCACTGCTGTGGCGAGGAACCCAAACTCCAATGATGAATAATGGAGAGAAAAAAAACCTCGGGAGAAACCAGGCTCAGCCGGGAGGGCCAGATCTCCTCTGACGTGTCATAGCTGCACTCAGTGACCCCGACCAAAGCCACCGAGCAACGTCCACGAAGAACAGGGAGAGCCCACGAGCCGCGACCCAGGAAGCCGCACCCGCCGAATCCGTGCAGGTCCAACCCGGTCCCATTCCGTGGTCAACAACAGACAACAGAGGAACAACCAGGGAAAAGTAGTAATGGCATAATTAACTTTATTCCTCTGTTGTCCGACATCGACCACAAAACAAGACCAACCAGACCAGACCCACACAGTCCCAACAAATGAAACGCCCCGAACCACAACCAACAAGCCCCCCCACTCCCCACAACACCCACCCAGCTACCTCCAATCAAAGTCACTGAGTGCAGCCATAACTTCAAACTGCTGTAATGTTATTTAAGTTTAGCATTAAATACCAAGTATTGTAAATTTAGCATTTATGTGACAGGTAGTCCGTCTTTGCTCTCGGTTGGGGATGGAATTTGGCAGGTGCTTTTATCCAAAGTGACTTACAGTGCGTTTAAGCTATACATTTTGCATTTCTCTTTATCTATATAGTGAACGTGAATTTGATGAGTGATTTTCCATACGGATTTGGAAAGACATGGGTGTGAATAATAATGACGGATTGAGAACTCTGTCATCATTTACTCACCCTCAGATTGTTGCAAACCTGTATACATGTATTTGTTCTGCTGAACACAAAGAAAGATATTACCAAACAGATCTCCAGAGTAGGGAAAATAAATACCGGGGATGAGGTCTGTTTGGTTACTGACATTCTTCCAAATATCTTGCTTTGCGTTTACAAGAAGACATTTATAAAGATTTGGAACAATCTGAGGGTGAGTAAATGATGACAGAGTTTTCATTTTTGGCTGAACCCTCCCTTTAAGATAGCTCTATTCACAGCCTACGCAAGTAAAAGTCAGACACGCATATTTAAACCACAGGTAGTTCACCAAGATAATGATTAACCTTTATTTTACATTGAAGCTACACATTAAAGAATTCCAAGGATTTGCTCTGGGATGCAGAACTTCCCTTCACAGGCCTTTGCGGGAGACTGACTAAGACAATGTTGCAGTATAACAGTGTAAACCCAAAAAACATCTAGGAATTAGAGAAAGTTGTGCTCAATTTCGGGGTGAAATGTGACCCAGATATATATTATCATAGCTTTCATGAGATTCATTCAGAATACCCCAAGCTGTCTATCTATATATATATATATCAGATATCTGATCCTCTGAAAGGCGTTGGTCTGTGTGGCACCTCAAAAATGATTCCAAAAATAGTCTTACATTTTAGCTGCGATACAACTGTCACTTGGCTTTCCATCTAAAAAGAGTTTATTTGATTTATTTTGAACTACAAATACTTTTACGCAATTAAACGTTCATATCTAAATAGAGAAATACAAGCATGTCCACAAAAAACCTGCAGTCTGGCTATAATAAAAATGAGATTGGCCATGGAATTTCCGGAGCGGAGCAGAGCAAGCCAAGTAAGGGTGCCTGGCACCAAACAGTAGCACATGGTGGGCTGGAGCCACGTTCACGCGGGAATGTGCACCTACATGCGGCGGGTGACTCCTTTGTTTGAATGAACTGTTCCTGTCACTATTGTCGTTCTGATCTGTGCGCAGTTTACCTGGTATAGGCCTCTCTCTATTGTTAACTTATTACAAGGATGTCGAAGTTGTTGTGGTTAAAAAGCAAAAACATCACTACACACACGCTGACTCCGCTGGGAGTGGCGGACATTCTTGCTTTAAAAGTAAATAATGCATCTAACTGCAGTTTCCTCTCGATTTTATGTTACTCATGACATTCTCTAGAAAAACTGCTAATGAAGGGATATAAACCATATCCTCCTCCACAGAGGCCAGCACTTTCACATGACTGACTCCAGACCTGTTACACCTTACAGAGAGACGGCTGAGGGTTGAGTTGGACTATACTCGTTGGTTTAAACTGTAACCGCACAAGATGACATCCAAACGTTTTCCATAATGTATACCTTATGCACATAAAAAAGATTAATCTGCTTTTTTTATTATTATTTTATATGTCTTTCCACTTATAAGCAGCATAGACTAAGCAGCTAGGAATTTCATTGCACTCCATACAATTGAAACAAAACAACACACTGTTGTGTCAAATTGCACCTTTTCTTTTGTTTACAGCTTTTCTTTCCCAAAATGCATTGCAGTTGTGTGAGAACTTATAATGACTAGACAAGGCAAAATTGTGTGCAAAGTGTAGATGTTCTGAAATACCTGTTTGGTGAGTAAGAAAAACAATTGACCAGAAAGGCCATGTTTTCCAAAACTTTCCAAATTAATGAAAAATCTTTTCAATGGAAAAACTACTGTTAATGGAATACCACTTTAGTCTGCAGACGTATATTAACCTCATACTGTTTTTGTTAACACAGCTGGCATTCTTTTTCTGTAGACATACAACATCACTTCTATAAATGCTCTTGGCTTTTATTCAGCACTGTTGGATATTTTACTACTGCTAAATAGCACGCAGGTAAGTAACACCGTGTCACATATTAACGCTGAAATTTGCGGCCGTTAGCATATACATCTGGATTTATAAACTCAACAAATAGATAGTATCTTGATCTCTGTCTATGGTTTCTGAGAACAGAGAGCAACCTAAAATAGTGCATGATGCCACAAGTACCAAATCCTATTTTAATTTAATTTAAAGGAACAATAGGGGGTTTTTAGGAGGATCTATTGACAGAAATGCAATATAATATACAAAACTATTTCTTCAGAGGTGTATAAAGACCTTACGTAATGAAGCGTTTTGTTTGTAATACATTAGAATAAGCGGTTTATATCTACATATGGCGCGGGCCTACATACATTGAATTCGCCGCCATGTTTTGTACAGCAGCCCTAAACAGACAAACAACTCTACGACGCGCGTTTCCTCTTCCTCTCCGCTGCGGTATCGTGGTGAAATGGATCGCGGGATGATCCATGCGGATCGTGCTCTCCGGCTAGGAACGCATGTGACCCGCGGATTAACTGAAAGTTTATTCATCATTAAGTAAAAGAGTAAAACGCGCTCTCGCTCGCTCTCCAGTTTCAGCTCCAGTGCACTCTCGCTCTCTACAAAATTAAAGCGGTTCCAGATAAACAATGACGCTCAAAACTGCTCCGTCACCCAGCTAATATTACAACAACAACATATATTGGTATGTTAGTATGTTACTCACATACTGATCCGAATCAAAGCATCTTCGGAGGTGATTTTTAGACGATCTTTCTCTCCAACGTCTCTCTGCTGGAAAGTATCTCATAGATATCTGCGAGTATATCTGCTAAAAGCCTCAGTACCGCGGGTCTTAACGCGTCTCTGCTGGAAAGTCTTTATATATTAAAACAGGTCCTAGCTCCTGCCTGACTTTTAACCTACTTTTTATACTTAAAATCCACAGCCCTTTAATTTTATGTAATACATAAGACATCGCTCTTTCTACAGTCTTTCTAATGCCCGCAAAATCTCTTCCCTGCGTCAACATGAGAACGACTTCTGTTTGTACTGTGGTGGCCACCGTCGTGTTCGGACTGAGAGATTCGTTGCAAATATATAATTCAACGCTAGTGGCCGCAGTTATTCAAAAACTGCGCCTTTAAAGACACGTGCCTATTTTTATGGCAACACAATAACACACAGCAGAGAAGACTTAACTTCATTTGAATTAAATAATTAGATAAAAGATTCAGTTTGGTATTTTCTGATGTCTTTGTAGGTTAATAAACTCTTGACAATGACTCAAGGCCTAGCCGCCAACAACAAACCCTTCACATAATGTGTTTTATTTTACAGCCTGTTGCTTTCCTATTGTTTGTAATGGTATATTTATAGTATTGGTCTAAAGTCCATTATAGGAGTCTTCTGAAAGCGCATAGTGCAAACAGGACTATCTTGGTTGCCGCTGCCGTTGGCAATATAAACACGAGTTATTTCTCAAAGGGGCCGTGGGGAAGGCAGGGCATGTATACATTTGCATCTACATTTGTATGTTTAAAAAGATTTCCACCGCACGAACGAATGTTGCCCTATCTGATGACACAAAGATGGGAGTAATAAAGAAATTATTTTAAAAGTCCATAATAATACACGTTTGACCCTAGATGTTAATAAAACTACGACAAGGGTGTTGCCCCGTATTGACATAGCAGCACCATATGCGACCTCAACGTTTGATCAAACACTATTACAGAAGTATAAATACAACAAAACGCATCAGCGATGTTACAATGTTGCAACTGTCATAATGAATGTTCTTACTAAAGATACAATGTAACATTTTAATGTTGTAACTCACCCACTCCAAGATTCGGATAAACCCCAGTGGCTCTTTCACGGGACCCAGATCAAGACTAAAACCCGACAAAACTTTCTGCAGATAAAGAAAAGAAAACTCAAAAAGTTTAATCCTCGAGCTTTATTTTCTCGCAAATGCCACGCCTTACTTAACGTGTCCTTGGCGAACATCGATGGAAAACTCGCATAAATGACTTAGATTGTTATGCATTTGAGATTAGATTGAGTAAATACTACTCCAGGAGTATTTGCTGAGGAGTGCTAAACTGACGAACAAACTGCAATGGCGAGTGGCTTCATTACCTGCACGATTTCCATGTTTAGTGTTTTCCAATGAGTTCGCTGGTAGCAAAGACGTCGATTCCGGTTAGAGGGTCCGATTTCTTTATCAACGGAACAAAAATACAAAACAGAATGAAATGCAACCACATGTGTAGCGTGGAAAACCGAAGACGAATGTCGACAAACTTGTCAAACTTTCTACAGCGAAACACGTGATTTCAACTTTCTCTTAAAGTGACATGCACGGTTAAAAGACGTAGCTAGGCTCCATGGATTTCACAATAAAAAACAACAGCAATAACTTGAAAATAAATAAGTGAATAAAAACGTTTTTTTTAATTGTTTTAAACATTTTAAATTGTTTTTTTTTTCTTAATTGCCTTACGTTTACTAAACTTAAAATACAATAGAAACCACACATGACAACGCAACATACGCGAATAAACGAGCGTGACAGATCAATTACTTGGAAAATACCATACATAAAGCAAAGTTTTTGTCAATTGTACCAAACGGTAGATTGTTTTCCACAGATATAAATATTTTTTATTATTATTTAATATTAATTCGGAACAGTAGCAAAGCTGTTAAGACATCTCGGCACTTTCTTGATGTTTTAAATGAATAACTGCTTTTTTGTTTTGGTTATTTGCAATTGTGCAATTATGTACTGTATTTGTACTATTTGTACTACTACGTATTGTAATTTCCCCTGTTGATAAAAAAAACTCAATGAGGAACCGAAGGGGAAGGAAATGTTTCTGACCGGTGGATTATACATGAACACTTCCTGTACTGTTGAAACTAGCAAACTCACCCTTCAACTGCAGAAGGTAAGAAATTCATCACAATTGTTTATTATGTTACGTTATGTTGTGCTGCGATAAATCGCATCTCCGCATGCCAAAAAGCATTTGAGATGGCGGGGAACGTAGTTTAAAGTTATTTCAACTGCTTGTGTATTGTTTATTTGGTAGAAAACCGGTTAGCTAACGGCAGATGCTCATGTGAATCTCTTCTCACACGCTTCTATCCAAATAAACAAATCGTGTGAACGCCTTACAGACAAAACAGTTTATTGATATCTTTGGGAGTTTTGTAAAACATGTTATATGTAAATAAACACGCTGGATATATTTTTAACAAGTTCAGTTTTGAATGACTTCGTTGAAACGAAACATGCGATGTCATTGAGTGAAGGGAGGATTAGCCAATGAAATGTGCAGGTGAATTGTGGTCCCGCCCTTTTTAATACGATCGTCCAATCAGAGGAAGGGATGCTGATGTCTGATTGGTTATGGAGTTCAATGCCAAGATCTCAGCATTCGTTCACAGAATCTGGTGTTTTTTGTTAGTTTACTGCATTCAAGGTTAGCTATTACACGCTTGGTCTTACATTTGTCTGATTTATTTTTTACAGATTTGTATTTCAAAATGTTCTTGACAAGATCAGAATACGACAGGTAAGTTGAAGAATGCATCTGTGCTGTATGCTGTCACTTATTCAAACGTCTTTGACGTTTTACATTGTCAGTGGCTACCTGTTATAGTGCTCGATTATTGAATAGTTGCATGTTTCTTAGGGTTAATTCAAAACGTGTAACCTCACAGTTTTGACTTTCACTTTCAGTTTTGTTTCGTTTTGTAGAAGCCACAGTAATGTTGTATTACAATTCATGCAGTGTATTATGAATGCTGATTTAATGCACTTACTGAACCACACATTTTTTTATATCTGCAGAGGGGTAAACACTTTCTCTCCAGAGGGAAGGCTTTTTCAAGTAGAATATGCCATTGAAGCTATAAAGGTAAATCAAAATGTTAAACGAGTATGTGAAAAACTGAACATTTTACTAAAATGAAAACCTTAAATATTATACAAGCATTTTATATGATATATTAAACTATATACCATTAAATTATTATAATGTGTATTTTGCCATGTTGTAGCATGTTAATCGTTATAAGTTTGATTTGCTATCTGTGTATATCTAGTTGGGGTCCACAGCCATTGGCATTCAGACAGTGGAAGGGGTGTGTCTCGCTGTGGAGAAGAGAATAACTTCTCCTCTGATGGAGCCCAGCAGCATCGAAAAGATTGTAGAGATCGATACGCACATTGGTAGGTCAAGTGATGAAGAGTACACTTGGGAGGAGGAAAATGAAGTTAGTTTAGAAAAACTGATCTTGAGACAATTCATTTCCCAACACAGGCTGTGCCATGAGTGGTTTAATAGCTGATGCGAAAACGCTAATCGACAAAGCAAGAGTGGAAACGCAGGTCAGTAACAGGTTCTTTGTATATGCAGGGTTATTGTATTATACAGATGTCAAAGATCATGTTTTAAGTTCTCTTTGGGTTTTGCAGAACCATTGGTTTACCTACAATGAAACCATGACGGTGGAGAGCGTAACACAGGCTGTGTCTAATCTCGCTCTGCAGTTTGGAGAGGAAGATGCTGACCCTGGTGCCATGGTAACATTACCCTAACTTAAACTGAATTGTGCATTTGTCATCCATTAGAGCAGTCTAAAAGTTGTGGTTTTAAATCTATCCATTTATTGTTGTCTTTAGAGTCGTCCTTTTGGTGTCGCTCTGCTTTTTGGAGGTGTGGATGAGAAAGGACCGCAGCTGTAAGCCCTCTCTTTGTCTTTTGTGTGGTTTGTAACAATTAGCTGCAAAATGACTGTTTTGAATATAAATGGTCTTAAAATAACTTTTAAAAATGTTGGATATGATAAGTATTTTTATTTATTTTAAATGTTTATCCAACTTAGATGTTTATAATAATCCATGTCAAAAATGATAACAACTTCCAAAGGAGTCAGATTCAAAGTTTCAGAGTTCTAAAAGACGACTTTAGTTTTTTTAATTAGCCATTTTATTAGCCACAGACATGTTTGTAAACTGTGTAAATCATTACACTCGTTGACAGATACCACATGGACCCTTCAGGCACTTTTGTCCAGTGTGACGCCAGGGCGATTGGCTCAGCATCTGAGGGAGCTCAGAGCTCTTTGCAGGAAGTTTATCACAAGGTACATTTATTTATTTATTCATTAAAGAACTGTGTATCATAACTTTTCCAAACTCATTGATTTCACTTAACGCACTATTTCTGCAATTCAGATTTACAAGTCCATGTATATAATGGTACACTGAAATCTCAGTTGAGTTGTCTGATCTGTTCTGCCACAGTTATATTTCAGTTTTTCTAACGGAGGGAAGTGTTTGGCTCTTTACCAAGAGAATCATATAGCAGCAAAATGAGCTACATGATTGGGCAATAAGAATCCCTTTTTAAATCTACCCCGCCCATGTACGCATCCAATATAACATGCCTCTGCTAGTTTAACTTCAGTCACCAGGCTTGCTGCCCATGTGACCCTAAAATCTAATAAATGGATTAAGACCATTCCATAAATCGAATTACTTAAAAAAATGCCCAGTCACACTGAACGCTAGCATTGGTGACTAGTTTATTTTCCATGCTAAACTTTCATTAAATATCTTTTTTTGTAGTCCATGACGTTAAAGGATGCTATCAAGTCCTCTCTCACTATCCTGAAACAAGTGATGGAGGAGAAACTCAATGCCACTAACATTGAGGTAATGCTCAAGTGTTCCAGTTTGCATGGTGTTGATCATGTCACGTAGAAGTCTTTGAATGACATGTTAATATTTACATTTACACATTTATTCATTTGCCAGACGCTTTTAACCAAATGTTAATTAACGTTCATGTCTCTTCTTCCAGCTAGCCACAATAGAGCCAGGCAAAACCTTTCACATGTACACAAAAGAGGAGCTTGAAGATGTCATCAAGGATATCTAGAGTTGAGGAGAAAATCAAATGAGAATATGTCATTTTGTGTGAATCATCACACAGCGATTGCATACGAAAACCCTGCAGGCCTGTTCAGACAGGAATTCAGTCTTTATACGTTTTCTTTCTCTGTCGATCCAAAAACTTTCTATAGTTCTGTACAAGCACAGAACAGCAGATCTTGTAGTGGACTTAAATGGGGGGTTCTTTTTGTTACGAATCACTGCGTTAATAAACTTGTTGAAAAAAACGGGTGTGAGAGTTTTTCTCTTTCACACGAGAATCTTTCTTGTCTTTATTATAAAAAGGTTGCTATATGTTGTAATCATTATTTTAATTAATAACACAATTGGTTAAAAATTCTATTGGTTGAGCATTGCACTAGCAGTGCAAAGTTTGATTCCCAGAGAACACATGGGTAGTTGACAAACTGTAAATGTGTCCTATGGTGTGACAGCAAAATATAGAAAAAAACAATGAAGATGAGTGTCTCTTACACTATTTTATATTATGAATATTAATACTGTAAAATATATAATATTAACATGTATATTTGTCACAACGTACGACACGTGTACTGTATATTTGTCAAATACCCACATACAGATAAAAAGTCTACATTGAACTCACTTTATATACAAGCATCTGCAAAAAAATATGTGAAAGCATAAGGGTACATTTATACAATATTTTAATTGAGTTGTCAGCTAAGTAGTAAAAATGTAGTTTTTTGTGTAATTTTTTGTTTTGTCAATCAAGCAGGACGTCAATTTAAACAGATATCAGTCACAATTTTAAACAGCAACGTCACGAATTTGCTTATTTATAAAAGAATTAGGATTAGTTAATCATTTTGGAAATATTTATATATTTTTATACCAAATGAAGGACATTTAAACAAAAAGTAGCTTTTTAAAATACTTTAAATAAATATAATAAAACTTAAAAAGTCAGTCACATGGTATCTTGGTGGCATGGTTAATGGGAAATAAGGGGAAACTGATAGTAGTACCACGCTGTTTAATAATCTAATAGAGGCGTGGTTAACCCAGTTCTGGATACAAATGTACGCATCCTTCTACAGTACACGACAGCTTGATCTTAATATTCATAAAACGGTCCGTGCCATTGGCGAGTCACAGAGCATCATCTAATTAATATTCATGACATGCATCTCCGAAGGAATGCTACGCGTCCGCCAGCCGGACCTAATTAATATTCATAGCGAAGCCCGCGCCGTGAACAGGTTTCCAAGCAGCGTCAGCGCGACCTCATTAATATTGATGAACTGGGCGTTTTGAATGGACGGTGCCTCCTAATCTTGAACAATCCGATAGAGTTGAGCAGAGCATTGCGCACAGACATGCGTCAGAGCGTAAACATTGCGCGTTCTCTTCCAATACCATCACATCTCTCATTTATGGCTATTTAGAAAGAAGGATTTTACGCGCATTAAACGGAAACCATGAGTACCGTGTTCTGCTGTGTTTTGCTCGTGTTTTGCTCACTGGCTCTTTGCATGGACTTTGAAGAGCGACCCAGCTCCTGGAGGAGTGAACACACCATGTTTCAAAAGAGTCACAAATCACGGAGTCTGCTCACTTTGAGAGATTTACAGCATTCAGACCACGCGAGGATGAAAAGAGGTGAAGAATCAGCACGGAATCAGTGTCATTCATTGCACGGATATGAATCTACATTACAAAACAATACTCATACGGTAAGTTAGGTGATGGTTGTACTTTTTGTCTTGTCCCACCGTTATGTGTGTATGCCTATAATAAAATATAATATAGCACATTTGATTTGGATGAAAAATCGACTTGTTTGTGGTTACGCATTGTTTTATTCTTTGTCCTGTAAATGTTTTAAAAAATGATTTTCCGGTTTAATTTTGTTCTGTTAAAAGTCATATAAGGGTTTATTTTTTATTATAGTATTCCCTAAGGACGACTTATTAAATCTGCCTTATTAAATCTCTAGAGATCATAAATGACAAACGTGAGCTCATACCTCTGGCCACTGTTCTGTGATGACCTAAACAAGTTTGTGTTATTTCTTTCAGAGCATTTAAAAACGTTACATCTTCAATACCACATGCACTTTCTATCTTTTTCAATCTGTAATGCTAACCGATATGAATGCGTTTTCAGAAGCTTTTCTGGATGGCTCATATCACGAAAGCAAGTATGGGACAGTGTTTCATGTGTTGAAATGCTGTGTTGATGTTTTACTTATAAGACATTCTGCAAAAACAACAACAACTTAGCTCTGTATACTGTGATAGGCTATATGAGACCAGTTTTTTATTGCACTTATGCTTTTTGTAGTCCTTATGTTGTTCCAATTGCATTGTTTCCCTCATCTGTAAGTCGCTTTGGATAAAAGCGTCTGCTAAATGACTCAATGTAAATGTCGTTTTTATGCCATCTTCTTCATGTGTTTCTACTGTTCACTTTTTTTCTGTATTTTGTACAAATGCCAGACAGTCAGGTGATGTTGCCTAACCCCATCCAGTCCGCATCTCATTCATTACAGTCATTACATGACTGCGTCCTAACCCTCAAAAACTCACCACAGCATGGTCTTTCTCTCTATACATCGCTCTTTTATAACTCTATCCCCTTAGTACATCAGTTATGTTCATGCATTATCGGTAAACGACGGAGCACATCTATGCCAATCCATATCTCTCATATCAGCACTGATCTATAAAACAACATCCTCTGAATACAGGGCATGCAATCAGTCATACCATTAACCTCAGTCCTGATAGAGACCGACTGTTGTTGTCAAAAAAGAACACGGAGAAAGTTCTTTGATAGGCTTTGTTTTGGCTTCCGTCCGCCCACATTCCGTCCAGCGTAAATAACTGCTGAAGTGAACTGTTTCCTCCGAGAATGGAATGTTTCTGGATTGGAAAGAGGCTTGGGGAATTGAAAGAGTAGGAAAAGCATTTGTAAGCAAAGTCTCATGAAAGCATGGCCTTGCTCACTTTTCACACCTGTTTGGAATCTCTTGAACATCAGGTAGTGTGAACTCTGTGACCCATACTCAAGTCAAGCTGTTTATCGAGTGGACATGGTATTGTGGGTAGTGTTGCCAGGTGCTTGCTAGAGGGTTCTCGCATGCTGTGTAAATGTACCTACTTTATGCCTTTCCTAAAGGACAAAAAATGATCATTTACTAACAACAAAATAAAATATAATTTATAGCTTAATCTTTGGATTAATGTTTAATTGGAAATGTTTAAAGTGATGGTTCACCCTAAAATAAAAATGCTGTCATCATCTGAATACTACCTCAACTTTAAGTGAGTTTGCCCAAGAATGAAAATTCTGTTATCATTTACTCACCCTCTTGTCATTTCAAACCTGTATGACTTTCTTCCGCAGAACACAAAAGAAGATATTTAGAAAAATGTCGTTAACTGGACCCTATTCACTTGCATTGGTTTTGTGTCCATAATAGAAGTGAATGGGGTGCAGTGCTGTTCGGTTACCAGCTTTCTTCAAAATATCTTTTGCGGTCAGCAGAAGAAAGAAAGTGAAACAGATTTGAAATGACAAGAGGGTGAGTAAATGATGACAGAATTTTCATTTTTGGTTGAACTGTCACTTTAAGTTGAGGTGGTATTCTGTATATTCTATATCTAGTATTCATCAGGAAATGTGTCTTGTTTTCCTGATGTTGTCCATAATGTGCAAACAAACAGCGGTGTTGCGCAAGAGTCTGCGTGATGGATGCTGATCCTTCCCTGCCCAGTGGAATTTATGACCTGCCAGAACAATTACAAGCGGACAAGCTCATAATAAAGTCTTTTAAACAACCGCCTGTAAATTCTCTCTATATATAAAATGTAGGATTGAATGATTTCAATATTATCAGAGATGTTCAACTGAAACATTTTGAACTTTTGGCATTTTTATTGATGCTGTGTCCACTCTGAAGGTTAAATCTGTGGTTGGGCCGGTGGGGAGTTATTTTTGTAAATCCAACAAGAACACAAACATGCCTCCATATAACAAACTGTTGACCTCTCACCCATTTCGGTGCCCTGTTCCAGTTGGAAAAACATCGTTTGACTTCTCGAATTGTCTTATTTTGTTTAAGCGAGGGTTTAAGCATTTGCCCATCTGTCTAAATAGTTGTTGTTTTGGGGGCTGACTTGAAACCGTGAACTTATTTAACCCAAAGTTGAGATGTTTTACAGTCTAGAGATGAAATCATGTTTGTTGTCGGTCTTTGGACCGAGAAGCCATTTGGATGAGGACTAAAGCTTCTTTTGGCCGTGCCCGAGGTTCAAAGACTGTTTACCGGTTCAACATAAGGGAAAGACGTCCAGGTTTCCCCTCTTCCCGTTCCTGGGGAGAATATACAGAGAAAACATTTTCTGTCCTCTCTCAAATGCTCAGGACTGGTGGGATGCCAAGCACGTGAAGTCAAGAAAAGCGGCAAAGCATTCCTTGTGGTATTTTTGAGACTACTGAAGAAGTGTTTAACGGTCTTTCCAGATACTATCTTTGGTTACTAAGTTTATTCTGTTTTGGACATGTTTTCTGTTTAATTGCAGATATTTCTTTTTGTAAGATTCTGGTCTTACAAAATTTGAGGATTTTTAGAGGGCCCCACGGCCTCATGCTCACGCTTCAAGCAGACATGTTTTAATATAACTCGTCCGTCTCCCAACAGGATGGATTTTCTGTGTAAATATCCCCACTGTGCCGTCAGGTGATTGTATCTCTTTACAGACCTTAGTAATTCATCACTGACCTGTGAGCAGTTCTGCAAGTGCTAAAAGTGACATCCCTCCTCAGGATTACCATAAAGGCAATTGGGATTGTGTACCATTACCTTTGTTTTGAAACATACAATACAATACAATACAATACATACTGTATGCAAACACAGATTTGTCTGGGATGCAATGGCCAAATTTAAACAAAAGTTCATTAACACAATGCAAGAATGCTCCTTAAAGGGACAGTTCACCCAAAAATGGAAATTCTGTCATCATTTACTCACCTTCGAGTTGTTCCAAATCTGTATAAATGTCTTTGTTCTGATGAACACAGAGAAAGATATTTGGAAGAATGCTTGTAACCAAACAGATTTTGCCCCCCATTGACTACCATAGAAAAATGACAATGGCAGTCAAAAGTGCCCCAGAACGGTTTGTTGTCCTACATTCTTCAAAATGGCTTCTTTTGTGTTCAACAGAACAAAAAAATATTTTTTCCTTCTATGGTAGTCAATGGGGGGGGCAAGATCTGTTTGGTTATAAGCATTCTTTAGAATATCTTTCTATTTTTTTTTACAGATTGGAACAACACGAAGATGAGTAAATGATGACAGAATTTTCATTTTTGGGTGAAGTATCCATTTAAAGGCACAGTTCACCTTTAAAATAAAGATTCGTACATTATTTACTCATGTCATTCCAAACCTGTATGACTTTCTTCTGCAGAACGCAAAAGAAGATATTTTGAAGAACGTTGGTGACAAAACAATTTGGGACCCCGCAAAACCACTGAAACATTTCTCAAAATATCTTCTTTTGTGCTCCACAGAAGAAAGAGTCATATACATTTGTTAAAAGCGTTGTTCTCTCGTTTACTCCAAGCTGAAGCAACACTGTTTTGCTCACAGCGTCTTCTCACCGCATTTTATCCTTGTTTTAGGACTTTATTGGCTTCTTGCAGGCCATTCTTGGCACGCCAGTGTTTCGTTGGCCGGGAGAACAGTGTCAGTAGATGGTACGGCATGTTTCTTTCCTTCTGGTGTTTAAATATGGCAAGGAACGGGGAGGCAAGCACTACGGTCATTCTTAAAAAAAGAAAGATTCTGGAAATGGAACCAGCCTTGAGTGCATTCAGGTGTCTTACAAGACTTGTTCGTACTGTTCTGGAACACGTGTGTCGGTCAGCCACGGATGTGGTCCTGTGGGTTACATCAGATGAAGTGTGGAAATTTGGAAACTTTTATTCACACTGTGGATTGCGAAAGTACAGGCCTTGAGACTGAAGCAGTTTACATTGCTAGCTTTTAAAAAACACATGTGAAAATTGTAAAACGATGTCACCGTTGGGTAGAGGTGAGGACACCGTTATTAATCCCTGGGGGCTCTGGTGGAATGACAGAAATGACTTGAAGAGTAGAAACTCTTGCTGTAAAAGGCACTGTTCACCCCAAAATGAAAATTCTGTCATCATTTACTCACGCCATTTCAACGCTGTATGACATTCTTTCGTCTGCAAAACACAAAAGATATTTTGAAGAATGTTGGTAACAGAAACTGTCGGTCCCCACTGAGCTGCATTGGTTTTGTGTAGGGCTGCACGATAATTTATCGCGATACCACTAAATCCTATTGAAATCAAGCTGGCTGCGATATGAAATGTGTCGATATTTATTTTAATGCGTAGCTTGTCCGTGGGATCAGTAGGAAATGCTGCTCGATCTAAAAGCAGTGCGAGTTTGAGTCGCTTATAAAGTGCATTTGAAAAAGCAACACCCGTCAAACATGATCATTATAAATAAACTTTATTATCATGAAAATACCTGATGTGGCTTGAGTAACAGTGATAAAACGATGTCCATAGGCATTTCCTAGATTTTAGAACGTGTTATGGTCTTCTTCTGCAGTGCGTATTTGGAGTTTCCGCACGAGAGCGCCCTCTGGCTTTAGGACGCAGCAGCATTTTCCGTACTTCACTCAAAAGCTGTGCATAAATCACGTGATATTTATCGTCGGTTTATCGCGACAGCCCTAGTTTTGTGCCTGTCCATACCATAGAAGTGAATGGGGAACTTGTTTACCAACATTCTTCAAAATATCTTCTATTGTGTTCTGCAGAAGAAGGAACGTCATACATCGTTTTTAGATTTTCAAAAATTATCGTTCTGTACAAGCTTTTGTGCCCGTGGGGACCTCAATTTTGGTCCCCATGAGTTGGTGTGCATTCAGGTTTAGTTCCCCACTAACATATAAAAACCACAAGTCCACTCAGACACCATCTGGGTCTCGCATTCCAGCGAGTCAAACTGAAAGGGAGGTTACACACTCGAATGACAGCAGGCCTGTCCTCTCAAATGCACACACACACACACACACACACACAGAGAGAGAGAGCGATGCGCGGGGTGGCCATCTGTCGGATCAGCAGTGGTTTGTGTGCATGGCCCCGCAGGGTTTCTGTTCCCTGTGGGAAGATCACTTCTGAGAACCAGCATGGATTTTCTGATTGATATGTGTATTTGTTTGTATGTACTTGCTTTTTCATACTTGTGTTTGAATGACATTAGCGACATACATTTAAAGTGTTTCATTGGTGGACTGTTGATGTGTTTGACTTTACTCGAGAAACAAAAATGAGATCTTTTAGCGCCTTAGTTGTATTTTCCAAAACAGTAGTTAGACTAAAAAAATTTGAAATAGTTGTCTCAACTAGTAATGTCAGCTTACATTTTTGTCTCACTGAATAGACCGTTTCGTCGCTCCTGACCCCCAGTTAACTTCCGGTTTGTGTTTGCTGGCTAGTGCCTAATAATATAACTATTTAATTTAATTTGTTAAAATTAATTTATATTATTCTTTTACTGTATAATAATTGTATTAAATACACGATTTGTTAAATTTTGTTGTATGTTCATTTTATTAAATAAACTATTTGTTGAATGGGTCCTGTATTTGGTCGCAACCCAAGAAACCGTATAGTACACTGACATCTAGCGGTTGAGTTTGGTATTTCAGACTAAATTCAACATATCGGAGAGACGAGTTTAGCCAAGTAACGCTTCTTCTCGGTTGCTTTTGCTTGTTATCAGAAATAATCTACAGGCACTCTATTGGTTGTGAATGTGTAGTAACGTTTGTCTATGTTGTTAAGATGAAACCGTCTATACTCTCATTGAATCTCAGAAACATCAAGTATATCAATATGGGTTGCCCAAGTTTATAAAGATATCTCACCATTTCAAAAATATTCTCAAGTTCATTGACCATAATAATTCCTTTACTACATCTAACTTCTGAGCAATGATTGAGCAACCCCTAAGCACTAACAATTTCCTCTGTTAGTTGTCATGGCACACAATTTGGGGTTTCAAGAGGCAATTCTAGGAGTTGATTTTCTTGGAAAGCTTTGCTGTTAAACCAAAGCATTATTAATGTTTATGAAATGCTCCGTTATGTCATTTTGAAACAAGATGTCTAACATTTCCATAAGAGCACTTGTTCCCCAAAACAGCTGTAGTGTGCGCAAGATTTTGCTTTAGTTTTGGTTATGTTAAGTGGTTTGGATCCCTGTTCTTAGTCTTTTTTTAGAGATTCCCGCCTACAGTCTTGTTCCTGTGGACTAGAAAAAAACAACCTGCAGCATTTAGTTTCACCACAGCAGCCCTGAAAACAAATCTGAGTCAGTCATCGAGAAAATCACACAAGCTCTGAAGATAATGACCGTGACCTCTTCTGTTTTAGATGAATATATATTGATTTATGCGATATATTTCCAAGTAAAGGTCTATAGGTGATGTGTAGGATTATTAGAATCATCTCTCTTAAAAACGTAACACTGTTTGATGTTCATTATGTTTCTTTTTCTCTCTTTCAGTATAACTTTAACGATCTGAGTGGGTCCGTATCTCTGGCCTGGGTTGGAGATGGAACGGGAGTAAGTTACAGTAAATATAAGGGATTGAAGTGTGCTGTGTGAAATACTAAACAAGACATTATATAGTAAATGCACACAGATTTGTGTATCTTTTTTTTTGCTTTAAAGGGATAGTTAACCCAAAATAAAAATTCTGTCATAATTGTTTCAAGCTGACTCTTTCTTCTGTGGAACACAAGAGAAGATATTGCCTCAGTGGTTTTGTGTCCATACAGTAAAAGTCAATGAGGGCAAATGTTGTTGTTGGTGGTTATTTTTCAAAATATTTACTTTTGTGTTCGGCAGAAGAAAGAAAGTCATGCAAGTTTGGAATGACACGAGGATGAATAAATCTAATCTAATCCCTTTCTTATGTGCGTATTTGAGTGTGACTGGTATCAATACGTTTGTGTACTTTTACTTAATAATTTATTTATTATTCTGTATTTTATTAATGTGCAAGGGGTCACACCTTCATCTCAAAAACCTGCCTAGAAATATTTGAGCACTGTTTGAAATTTCCCCAGCCCTCTGAAGTTAGATTCAGCACCATTTCGATTAATCGCAAACCCTAAACTATTCTTACTTGTTCACTAACCACTAGCCGATTAGCAAAACTTGTCATTGTCAGCTAAAGCCACGTCTGTGTGCCGCTAGCTCTTGACATGTCTGTAGTCAGCTCCATGTTCTAACTTGCAGGAATGTGACCCTGGAATCACACGTCGGTGCGAGTGAATTACAGCTTCAACGGCTGCATTTCTGAAAGACGGTACAGATCTTGGCTCGACATAACCTCAAATCAACTTTTAACACAAACAGGAGGTTGAATTCACGTGTTGTTCAGTGGCAGCTATAAAACCTGAACGATCTGTAATTAACCTCCACACAACAGCAATGGCAGGCTGTTAACTCCACGCAAACGTTTTCTCTTTTGAGACACCTTTTTAACTTGTGTGGCACGTTTCCCTTAATTGCTTCTTGCACCTGGAATAAGTTGACACGCAAATGCATAAGTCATTTCCTTTGTTGGAAGGATGAATGAAGAAAAACAAATATTTTTTGCTCGCATTTTAAATGCATGAACTTCACTTTATAGTTTTTGTCTTATTGAGGATTTACTAAAGGGATAGCCCACCCAAAAATAAAATTCTGTCTTCATTTGTTCATCCTCATGTCAAAACCTGTATGTGTGACTGTTTATTCTGTGCAACAGAAAAGAAGATATTTTGAGAAACGTCTCAGTGGTTTTGTGTCCATACAACGGAAGTCAATGGCGGTCGGTGTGATTTGGTGACCGAAGTTCTTGGAAATATCTTATTTTGTGTTCTGCAGAAGACAGAAAGTCAACTGTCCCTTTAAAAGTGTGTCACATTATAAATATAGGTTGCAAATGCTTGTTCATGTTGACTTTAAGAGCGAGAGACAGGAGTTAAATGAGAGCAGGGTGCCGACCAATCAGAAGCAGGCAGCTCGATCCTTGAGTGATAGCCGGCTGAATGACTTGTGAAGGATGAGACTGTGGCTCAAGCTCAGACATGTGTCCTGCGGTATCTCGCCCGAGCCACATTTGAAATCCATGAATGCTTTAGAGTTACTGGCTCTTTCACATGCACATACCATAATATGCCCTTTCAGTCACTATATCCCTGTGCCTCGCAGGTAATGCTGGTGCTCACCACGTTTCAAGTTCCTCTTTTTATCATGCGGTTTGGTCAGTCAAGACTTTACAGAAGGTATGGTGTCAAGATTATCATAAAAAAACGAAACCTTGTATCTTCATATTTCCCGATTGTTTTGAAATAAATCATTATTTTTAGTCACCCGTAATGTTGGCCACTGGGTTTTCCAAATATCTACCCGATAAACAGTATTCATAAGTGCTCGTCAACTTTGACAACACAGTATTCAATCATTTATAAAGTACAGTGTTTTTTCAATTTCCTGAAAAACAGACATTTGGACATACAAGGTTTCAGAAGGACAGCGACGATGTGCAGTTTTGAAAGATTCTTTAGAAATGTATGTTTTTATGTGATCCATAACTTCCTGTCTTCTCTTCTTGGTCAGTGAAGACTATGGAA
>NC_079909.1:19807698-19976935 GCF_024868665.1 Triplophysa rosa
TCTCTCTCTCTCTCTCTCTCTCTCTCTCTCTCTCTCAGGTGATCGGGGAAGGCTAGAATTGAGAAAATCATTGGACTACGGCAAAATGTTTAAGACCATTGGAAACAGGATTTATTCTTTCGGTCTGGGTGGACGTTTCATTTTCGCTTCAGTCATGACTGAGTCGGTGAGCTCTCTTGATTCTCTTCACATCACATATAAATATACTTAATTAAATAGAAAGTATAAATAATTGTGTCATCTATTTTGATTCCAGTTAAATCGCTGAGTTTTGAGTGAGGAACACTATTCGTGTGTCATGTAGAGCGTTCCAGATCTGTCACTTTTGAGGTTGTGTTTTGGACGATGACAGCGTGGCAGCTCACTTTAAATTTGTGTGCAGGCATCAAAAACGGTTCTTTTCGTCCTCAGGGCTCCACACGCATGATTCACGTGTCGGTAGATCAGGGAGAGACGTGGGACATGGCTCAGCTGCCCACTGTTGGCCACGAACAATTCTACTCCATCCTGGCTGCGAACAACGACATGGTGTTCATTCACGTAGATCAACCTGGAGGTGAATTGAACGATTATTGTTCAGCTAAATAAATTCCTGATATGTCAACAAAATAAAATGCAATATAGCTCAGCTTCGTGTTTTTTGGGTGCGAATGAATACAAGGAAATGCACACATGTGGATGTAAAATCAACAAATATTTCAATCAAATAATTAAATAAAAAAAAACTTTCTTTAGGATCTTGGGATTCTAAATGTATGGGGGTCTACTGGTATTGTCCATATTATTGTGTTGTGATGTGGATGTGTATTAATGTATGGACATGAATTATTGTAAGACAGTAAGCGCTGTGGGACGTGAGTCAAATTTTGGAAGAAATTCCAACAATAAAGTGAAATTGAATTTAATAAATGAATATAGTTCATGTATTGCATTTAATTTAAGTTGAATTCATATAATAATTACATATTATAGCGTTTTCTTTTTTATAAGGGAAATGACTGGTTCTCAAATTTTCTCAAATTTTAAGTCATAAAAAGCTTACCATTGTAAATAGGGGTAAGCTTTTTAATAAAAATAAAAGCATAAGGTAAGAAGATCATATTTATTTCGTTTTAACCAAAAAAAGCTACGGAATGCAGCTTTAACTAGGAAAAAAAATGAGATTCATTTGACAGCCCAGTAAAACCATGACATCGTAACCTGCGTTTTGATCAGATTCAGGTTTCGGTACCATCTATGTCTCAGATGACCGGGGCACGGTGTTTTCCAAATCCCTGGAACGCCATTTGTACACTACGACGGGTGGAGACACGGACTTCACCAACATCACCTCTCTGAGAGGGGTGTACATGACCAGTGTGCTTGCCGAAGGTACGCCAGCTTTTTTTTAGCGCTTTTTAGCTTTTTTAGCATTTCTAAAAGCCTTACAATGGAACACCTGGTGCTTTAAAGGAAATGGATGATCTGTTCTTTACAGACGGCTCAGTGCAGTCCGTGATCACGTTTAATCAGGGAGGGGTATGGAGACCCCTGCAGAAGCCCTGGAATGGGATGAGTGACTCCACAACTGAGCATCCAGACAAGGTGAGAGTCACCTGATCATAATCCGAGCACCTGGTGTAGTGGTGGTGAAATGATTGAAGTCACTGGAAACTGGTCGCTGGAAGGATGCTGGTTTGATCTTTGCAAGGATCAAGGCACTTCATTTCAGGTTACTACAGGGAGATTGTCATTACTTGTCTGGTGTGCGGAGTTGCAAATCACTTACGATGTTCACCGACGGTTAGAAGGCAGATAATACAGTAGGTGTGTGTGATTTCTAACGATTGCTGCGTTATGTTTTATCTCTGTGTCTCTCATCTCTTATGTAGTGTAGTCTGCATATCCACGCCTCCTACAGCATCTCTATGAAGCTGAACGTTCCCATGCAGCCCCTCACCGAGTCCAATGCTGTGGGACTCATCCTGGCGCACGGTGACGATTTCCCACATCACATTCCAAAACTATCACAGGCTTTATTCATGCCAGTGGTCTGAACTGCTTTGGCCCCTGGCTACATCCCAAACTCCGTCATTATGTTTCCATTTGCTCTTTCCTTAGGGAGCGTGGGAGGAGCCATCTCTGTGCTTTCTCCGGACGTATACGTGTCAGATGACGGCGGACACACGTGGTTTTGGGCACTGAAAGGCCCCCACCACTATGCCATTCTAGATTCAGGGGGGCTGCTGGTAGCTGTGGAACACAACCCATCACATCCCATCTCACAGATCAAGTGAGTTTACTGTTTAACTTGTTTGTGGTCGTTTGACCTATACACTGTAAACCCCGATAAATTAAGATTACTCAAAAGAATTGAGTTTGTCAACTCAGTACGTTTTGTCGTGGCGAAAAGTCGGTCAGCCAATGTTGAAAGAATTCACGAAGACCAGAGAGCCAGGTTTCCAGAGGTTTCAATCTTTATTTGCTCGAGCAAGCAAAGTGAGACACACAGAGTTCATCTGTAGATGCCCAACGAATACATGTCTGACTCCATCTTTTATACATTGTTCTCAAGTTGTTATCACAGTTCAAACCAATCAGGTTTTACCTGACCTCATCTTCTACCAACCAGTTTTTACATGACATCACTTATTTTTATTAGTCCATCCCCTTATGCCTCGTTACAGTTATATTTCATCCTGCACTTGCTACAGTTATATTTCCGGCCTACCATATTAAGATCTCCGGCCTACCATATTAAGATCTAATTGTAGGGAGCGCTTTCAATAACACAAACGTATATCATGTGCTCTTTATCTTGACACCTTTCCGGGGGCTTTCGGACGTCTCAATAACACATACGTATATCATGTGTAATAACACATACGTATATCATTTTTAATATTTTTTACGTATATTAAGTGCTTTTTATCTTGACACCTTTTCGGGGGCTTTCGGACGATACATGATTTAACCTTGGTTTTATTAAAAATGAACTCATGGTTTAGTGTGATAATGATAAACAACCCAGCGTTCTTAATTAAACTTCTCTACAAAAGTGTGTGTGGTGTACGTGCAGTTCCTGTCGTAATTTGATAAGATATTTGGTGTGTACGCAGGTGTTCAAGTGTTCAAACTCGTACATGAGGCCCATAGCCCTTGTTACAAGAAGTACATGAACTCTATAACTTCCTTTAAATGTATTCTTTATATAAGAAAACTATTTTATATAAGAAAACTCAGTAATATATTTAGAATATACGAAAAGTCAATAATATGTCAAGAAAAACCACCACAGTTTCCACAAATTTTTTGAGTTAAGAACACTAAACACATAAGATCAGTAAACTTCATTTTCCATTTTCCATTTACTTGAGTTTCACTTTGATCAATTATCAGTGTTGTCACGAAGGAACAACCTCATTAAAATCACTAATGTTACAAAACTCTTTAAATAACAGAATGGAACAGAACACTGAACATTTATAAGCCTCCTCCCGTTTTATTTTGATATAAATACGTGAAATAACACTTTACTTCGAGATTTACTTCCATTATCCAGTCCACACAAAGCATGTTGGGAATCGCTCTGACGTCATTAGGCAAGGCAAGTTTATTTATATAGCACATTTCATACACAAGGGCAATTCAAAGTGCTTTACATAAAATGAGAAATAAGACGTATCTTTAAAATGCAAATGATTTAAGATCACAAATACAACTTTAGATTTTAAGAAACAATAAAACAGCAATAAAATATATAAAAGAAATATATAAAAATATATATATAAAAAGAAATAGAAGTGCAGTTGATGTAAACCAGCACAGTGCTCAGGTTGTAAATGCACAGATAAACAAGTGTGTTTTTACATTTTGCGTTGACATGACTGCTGAAATTAAGGTCAGACTCTAAAATGACAACAAGATTTTTTACCATACTTTGTGTCTTTAGACCTCTTAAGTCAAGGTATGCGTTTATCTTGTTAGTTTCATCCTCATTACCAAATACAATGACTTCAGTTTTGTTTTTCTTTAACTGAAGGAAGTTTTGACACATCCAGCTGTTAATTTCGTCAATGCACTGGCAAAGAGAGTCAATAGGCCTGTAGTCATTGGATGAGCGGGCTAGGTAGATCTGAGTGTCATCTGCATAGCTGTGGTAGGCAATTTGGTACTTTTTCATTATTTGGCCAAGTAGGAGCATATACAAATAGAGGAGGAGCGGAGCGAGAATCGAGCCCTGTGGAACACCACAACTCATGGGTGTCCAGTCAGATTTATGGTTGCCTATGTTCACATAGTAACCTCTCCCTTTAAGGTATGACCCGAACCATTTAAGTACCGACCCAGAAAGCCCTACCCAGTTTTCCAGCCTATGTAGGAGTATGGTGTGATCTAACGTGTCAAAGGCAGCACTGAGATCTAGTAATACCAGAACTGATATTTTGCCGGAATCAGAATTCAATTGAATATCATTTATTATCTTTATGAGCACTGTCTCTGTGCTGTGATGCTGATGGAAACCAGACTGATAATTGTCCAGGTAGCCATTTGAGTTTAAGAATTTGGTCAGCTGATTGAAGACAACCTTTTCAATGATCTTGCCTATAAAGGGAAGATTTGATATTGGTCTGTAGTTAGACAGTAAGGTTTTGTCTAGATTGCTCTTTTTTAGTAGAGGTTTGACAACTGCAGTTTTAAGGGACTCTGGGAAAGTTCCTGAAAGCCGTGAGGTATTTACAATTTTTAGGAGATCTGCTTCCAAACAGTTAAACACTCTTTTGAAAAAGGATGTGGGAAGTGTGTCAAGGCTGCAAGTTGACGCTTTAAGATGCTGTACCGTTTCCTCCAAGGTTTTGTGATCAATTAGAATTACTAATTTCTGATGTTGTTGTCCTGAAGTCAGACGGACTTGCCGCATGGAGCTTTGCTGATTTCCATTCTGATATTATTGATCTTCTCAAGGAAAAAAGTTGCTAACTCATTGCATTTGTCATCAGACAGTGTGTTATGTGCGAGTGTTATTTATGTTGCAGTTTATTATGTTAGAGAAAACATTCCGTCTAGCTTTGCCTAAGTCAACATTGAAGGCATGCAGACTGTCTTTATAGATGTTATAGTGAACTTCAACAAGAAGATATAATTAAAATATTTGAGTTAAGTGACTTCTTGTTTTTGTGTCCGTGGTACTCAAAATATCAAGATCGTTAAACACACTAAAAGGTTTTAAGATAAATGAACTTATTCACACTTTTGAGTACAGTTCGCTCATTTTTAACGAGTAGATTATACCGTTCGGGAATTATGACATTACACTTTTCTTGTCTCTCTTGTCTAGATTTTCCACTGATGAAGGTCAGTGTTGGCATGTGTATAATTTCACGGATGACCCGATATACTTTACTGGCTTGGCGTCAGAACCCGGTGCCCGCTCCATGAACATCAGTCTGTGGGGCTACAGAGAAACAGTGCTGAATCAGTACTGGGTTTCTGTTACTGTAGACTTCAGACAATTGCTTTCAAGAGACTGTAAGTGGACATTCATAACCATTCTATTATTATTAGAAATTTTATGTTATATAAAGAATATATTTTGTTGAATTGTGTTTTTACCTCTTATTTTATTTTATTTATTTTATTATTATTTTCTATTCCTAGATTATTTTCCTAAGCGTTTATTTATAGGTATGTGTTTAGGTAAAATGATCCTTTTTGTTTCATTCTGTGAACTACTAACAATATTTCTACCAAATTTCAAATCCAAATATTGTTTCTATTTACATTAATTTGCAGAAAACAAATACTGCAAAGAAAACAAGATCATATTCACTTTTTTAGCAGTATTTGTACATGCGTTTAGGAAAAGTTATTTTTATCACAGTTTTCATGTGCCTTGTTGTCATGCTGTCAGTCTTTCACATTGCTGTTGGATGACTTTGTCACTCCTGAGGTTTGATTTTGTTGAAATTCAACAGACACTGGACTGAAACGGCCACAATACATCTAGAAATGCTGATTAAACAAATATTTGGAATGCTCTCTTTATTTTTCCAGGGCTGTATGTTCAGATTAGATTTTTATTTGAATATGTTAATGAGTCAAAACTCCCCCTGCAGGTCAGGAGAGTGATTACGTTCAATGGCTCGCCCACTCGAGTGACATTAATGACCCCACTGACGGCTGCATGCTGGGATACAAGGAGAGGTTTCTACGTATACGACAGGACTCGGTCTGCTGGAACGGACGGGATTACACGGTCACCAAGGAGCCCACCACGTGCCCCTGTACCCTAGCAGACTTTCAATGGTATAAACAACTGTACTACTAACTTACACGTTAACTTTTCAGATCTGTCCAAAATGTGTGATTTATATTAAAACAAGACGCTTCACATTCAGTCAGTGATTCCAGATCCTGTCCATCTTTCTCATAGCGACTTTGGGTTCTATCATCCGGAAAACAGCTCTGAGTGCATTGAGCAACCCGACCTCATCGGTCATTCGCTGGAATTCTGTCTGCACGGACGCAAAGAGCAACTTCAGACGAGCGGGTAACAAAACACTCATCACTTTACACGCTGTTTCCTCTTTCGGTCGATCATCTAGCGCTTATGCTCTGCTGTGTGTGACCGTATAGCTACAGGAAGATTCCAGGAGATCTCTGTAAAGCAGGAATAACTCCAGAGAGAAAAGAGATCGATCTGAGCAAGAAGTGTGTCAGTACCTTGCTAAGACCAGAACTACTGGTAGGTTTCCACTCGAACACGTTAAGGCTAAAATACACTACAAGACTTTTGCCCAGATTTGCCCAAAGTCTGTGCCTGTCTGCAGATTTGATCAGTTAGTGTGTTTCTATCCGAAACTTTCCAAAAGTCTGCAAGTGTATGATGTCTAGTTTAAAAAAACTCTCTTCAGATTTTAAAAGTCTTGTAGTGTATTCCAGCCATTAGATAGATGCTGCCTAAATTATTCGTTCTGAAAAAAATATTTCATTTTTAAATGATGTATTATGATTTATTACACGGCTCGTTGGAATGCTTGACTCTGATTGGCCAGTCTCGACATTTGCAGGTTCGTTATTCCCAGATAACAACCTCTCAAAATAGCAAATCATTTTGACAGGTTTTTTTTGACAAATTATATAAAAAAATGTCTTTTAATAACATATATGACATTATATTTACAAACGATTAAACCAATTTGCCTGTTCGTGACATTTGAACGTCGTTTCTTACCTTAAAACCAAATGCTAACGACTTTTCCTCACGGAAGGTCTGCAATCGGTAAAAATGAGCTTATAAAATATTTCATGTCCAGTTTTTTTCTCATGTGCCAAGTAGCCGTGTAATAAGCGGGATAATGTACAAGCAGCCGGCTGTTATCGCGAAATAAGCTCCTTCAGTGTGATTTTCTGTGATATCAACCGGCTGCCTGTGCATTATCCCTTACATATTACGTCACGCCATCCCCTTAAATGTCCCTTGTGTTTAAAAATGTTCTTGTCCCTCTTCTTTCCCATCATGCATTTCTCAGACAGAGTCTCACTCTGTAAATTCAGCTCCAATAATAGCGGTGGTCATCACGCTTCTGTTGATCAGTGCCGTCGCTGGAGTGATCTTTGTCAAGAAATATGTCTGTGGAGGAAGGTATTCGCATTTCCCGAAACATCACACACATTCAGATGAAAGATTTAACCAATTCTATGTAATCATTTGAGCTGTGTTCTATTATCCTCATGCTTTATTTTCTTTCGCTTGATGTCTCCGGCAGGTTCTTGGTACACAGGTACTCTGTTTTAAAGCAGCACGCTGAAGCTAATGGAATCGAAGGTGTGGATGACCTGGACACATTGGAGGTTGGCAAGACGCACTACCATGATGATTCAGATGAGGTCTATATAAACTACTGCTCAATGCTTACCATGCAGTATTATCGATGTCATTGAATTAATGCTATGATTATACGTCTTCACACCTGTAGGAGCTCCTGGAGTGACAGACGTGTGGGTCATAACGATGGACTCTATCCAATGCCCAACCTTCCCATGACTTGTGTGTTTATATCTGCGTCCCATCCATGACAGATAACCACACACATCCTGACTTTAATGTGTCTTTCCAATCGGTTCGGAACAAACCTTTCATCTTTTTATTCAGTCCAACAAGACTTGAACACAATCACGGAGGACAGAAATGTAGAGCAGAGGGTTTTCTGAAGTGTTGAAAAAGATGTTTATCATTTCATGTTATGAAATGTGTGTGCACTAAAGGAGAGATGCGAATTTTAATCGACAATTTTGCAAGTTTAAGTGAATTAACAGTGGCACGTTGAAATTACATGGCTTGCTGGGTATCAACAAAAATAATCACGAAATGCCACAGTTGTGTGAGTATTATTTAACATCAGACACAAGCTTGGATTCATGCTAAAACTGCTTATTTTTACATTGCTGCGTTGGGTATTTAACTTCACCAAAGGATCTTTCTGCTTTCTTGATATTAAGAAACTGGTTCGAAGTCTTCTTAACATCTTTGGTTTTTGAAATCCAATGTGAAAAGAGAAGCAACTTTAGAAAATAGCATGTTCGTGGTTGCCGGCGGTTATTGTTTAAGCGAATAAAAGCGAGAGGAATGTGAAGTGGTAGAGGAAATTGTCTTTGCAATCCCAGAATTAGACATTTGGACGATTTGGAGTTTAGTTAGGTACTTTATTACACTAACACTCTGGGAGATTTACAAGCTAGAAACTAGTTTAGCTAACACTCGATTTTATTTCATAAATCAACCCTTGTTTTGTGTTTTGCTGGTGTTGTGTCTGGTTCTCCACCATTGCTTAGTTACATTATTTATGGCATACAGTTAGCTTTTCACAAATAAGACAAACATGCTTCCATTTCAGTATTGCCATACCAAACGTTATCAGTGTTATTTTCTGTTTTTCTGTCATATTGTTAAGACGGAAGGAAAAGATTCGATCACCGTAAGTACGTTAAATATAACAGCAATGCGGTATAAGTCAGCAATAGTTATATTTAAAGACAAGATGTTTAAGGGTAACATCCATTAGGATGTTGACAATGATAAATGTACATTAATCAGCAGTCTAATTCAATATAAAAGTGCATATTTTGTCGGAATTGCTTTGACTGTCAACATAAATAAGCTCATGTGTAGCATTTAAGCTGATTAAGTGCAGTTCTTTGCACTCCTAATAAAATAGATACCTCAGGGCTGTAGATGACATGGACCACACATTTCATTGATGCAAGAGAGAGATCCTCAAGTTTGTTTTCAACGTGGATTTCCAAGGTCAACGTGTAAAATGCTGTACTATTAATGTGACTGCCAAGAACAATAAAAAAATATTTTCTGAGTTGACTTGTTGATTTAAATCAAATTGATTTTTGTCTTTAATACTGTGATGCGATTGAAATCAAACAATACAGGCGTGTAAAAGATTTATATAAGAGTTATAGCTACTGCTTATGCTTATTACTGCTTTTTTTCATTATTTATTCTATTCATGATAATACAGTCTTCAACTCTGTTTGCATATAGCTTTGGAAACCTACACGGTAATTAAATATTAATTTGTGTACTTTGTATCATTTTAATCAAACTAACTAAAAACTATACATAACACGATGTTTATTGTAGAATAAACAAATATAATATTTAGGTTTTCTTTTTTCACGAGTACAAATCAGCCAATAAACAGAAAATCCTTATTCAAATTTGTGAAATGATTGTTTATTATTTACCAATTTTTGTATCTTTTCTTTTTAAATCACAGTCTATTCACATTCACAGTTCTTCGTTTCATGTATTTATTTATTATTATTACTACTACAAGACTCTCCATTTGATCCAAGAGATGCGTGGGACGAAATGGGCGTGACCTTCGTGCTGTCTCGAGCGCTGTTTATCGTGAGGGTTTTTTTTGCAGTGCGCCATTTTGGCTCCAGACCGAGACGCGTTGTGTGATTGGGTTCCAGGCGCCGCTATCAGAGCCAATCAGAGGTGCATCGGGCGGCGGCGCGGACGGTGAGTGAGCGCGGCTGCTGCGCTGGGAGGGGACGGGACTCGCTCGGTTAGCTGGGGATTGGTGTGTGACCGACCAACCAAATGACTAAAACCATTATAAACAGGAATTGTGTGTGTCAAGGTCCATGCTGTGGACGGCGTGCACGTTTATGTCTGTAATGATGTGGTTACAACAACAAATAATCTCGTTGAATGATTTATTTTCGATGTTTTTATGTTAAGCAGAGCCGGCGTCTCGTATAGGCCCAGTTTAGCGCCGCTCTTTGTTGTCTCAACGTTATTTACGTAAACAGATCGGGGTTTAGATCGTCGATTTGTTTAGGTTTCAGTGGTTCAAATAGGCTTACTGGAAAATGTTATTGCTTTTAATTTAGTTTTAAACACCATTTTGTGGGAAATACATGTTTGTTCTCGTGAAAGGTAGATCTAGGTACAAGGCCAACAGTGTTGGACAAAGAGAAAGCATAGCATTAACATCATCTTTACAATGCAATGTTTCGCAAGACTTAAAACACGCTCTTAATCAAGATTTGAGTTTAATTTGTGTGAAAGAAAAGTTAATAAACCGTAATGAAAGCGTCTGCATAAAGACGCGACGCGTGAAAGAGAAACAATAGCCTATTACCGATACAAAGATGCTTAACTGTTAGTGTCCTTTCTTCTTCTTTTTCCTTTTTAATATCGGATGACATCTTGGTGTCCTTTTAACGTAACGTTACTTGTGTGTTTTATGGCATACGACTGTCGTTTCCTATGTTTTATATTTGCATGCCGTCATCATTACAGCACTAAAACACATGTGATTTTGGGCTCCTTAAGCTTTCCCTCGTGTTAGTAAACAGTTTTTTGGTTTTGCTATAGTGTGTTAATTCATGGCACTGTTGTGAAAAGGTTACACGTGTGCCCAAAAACATGGTTACTACATTTAGCTTTTATTTTTAAAACATCAATTTTCTAGGGGGTATCTTACGCATGACACTAACGGTATTACCGTGGTAATATTTACATACTCGGTAGCACTTATGTTACATACAGAATAAGATAAGGGATGCTGTATAAGGTCCTTAAACCATGCTTGTGCCAAACATTCTGCTGCCATGGACCAAACTGAATAAATATCTTCCTACAAGCATTAAAGTCATAGAGTTGTTAACTGTTTGAACAAGTTTTAAAGAGAGAGCTCATCCAAAAATAAAAATTCTGTCATGAATTACTCGCTCACTAGTTGTTCCAAACCTGTATACATAGATATTTGGAAGAATTCTTGTAACCAAACAGGTCTTGGACCCCATTGACTACCATAGCAGGAAAAATGACAATGGTAGTCAAAAGTGCCCCAGCACTGTTTGCTTTCCTACATTCTTCAAAATATCTTCTTTTGTGTTCAACAGAACAAAATGATAAAGTAATTTTTCCTGCTCTGGTAGTCAATGGGATCCAAGAACTGTTTGGTTTCAAGCATTCCAAATATCTTTCTCTGTGTTCATCAAAACAAAGACATTTATACACATTTGGAACAACTGGAAGGTGAATAAATGATGAAATGAGCCTTTTAGAACCCTTACATTTAGAATCTGCATCACAAAGCGAAACTCCATTTTCACATTTAGGAACTACTATGTTTCAGACTTGTGCCGTGTGCTGATCTCACAACTGGAACGGCAGCGGTCAGACGGCAAACATGGAGCAGTACACTACCGCCACAACAACCAGTGGAGAGCAGATAGTGGTGCAGACCAGTAATGGACATATCCAACAACAGGTAGCGTGTGATGCTATGACCTTTACAAACACTATCTGACGCAGCTCGTGCCATGCTGGTTTGAAATAGCTTTAACTCAACTCAACTCAACTTTATTTATATAGCGCTTTTACAATTTTCATTGTTACAAAGCAGCTGCACATGAGACACATTGACTACAAGCAAAACAATCAAAGTTGTACCTGCAAAAACAAGAAAAGGTTGAAAGCACAGAAGACAGACACACCCACACACAAAACACTCCACACACACAACACGCACACGCAACAACACACACAGACACACACACACACACACACACACACAGTACACAGACAAGTACGCACACACACACACACGCTCAGTGAGAGCACACATTTAGGATAAAGGAGAGAGAAGCACAGGTCAAATATAACAGATAATAAATTCCTATTTGCAATATTAATTAAGTAAAACTTTAAGATTCTTTACAGCATGAAGGACACGAGCATTATGAATATAGCTCAGCAGTACGCTCAGTAGTGTGTAGTATGGTAACAGTCCGTTATCTCCGGCCCAGGGCACAGTGACTGAGGTGCAGTTGCAGACTGAGCCTCAGGTAGGCCAGACTGCAGCCCAACAGGTTCTTCAGGTAGTTGTTGGCTCTCCGAGACCCGCTGCCATCTCTGAATCTCCATGCATGCCATGTCGACTCTCATTGCGTCTGATCTGAGACCAGTTTATGCGTCGCGTTGTATGATAACAAGTGCAACAGTACCATTAAACTGCATCTGGATCAGCTACTCGAGGCAAAGTTTTGTCATATAGTATATTTTGGTCGTCGTTCACTTTTTGTTTAACGACACAAACTTTCGGTGTGCTAATAATGTCACGTGCACGTTTCAGCATGATTTCCAGCAAATGAAGAAACAGCCGTACCACCAACATTTTGCAGCCATTCTACATGATTGACGTTCACGTGCACTGCATTTCTTGCATGCATTTGTGTTGTGCATTCTCCTGTGTCCGTTCATTGTAAGAGTCGTTTTTACACTGAGATAAACCTTGCCTGTGTTATTATTTCGTCTAATGCACTTTCTATGTCAGCCTCGAAGGGAGATTTCTTTTAAAGCGGATGTGTTTTGTTCATCTTGTCTAGGTTCAAGGCCAGCCTCTTATGGTACAAGTCAGTGGGGGTCAGCTCATCACCTCCTCTGGACAGCCTATAATGGTACAGGCGATGGGAGGGCAGGGTCAAACCATCATGCAGCTACCTGTATCTGGTACCCAGGGGCTGCAGCAGGTGAGCTCATTTCATGTCGACAATCTGTACGTTTGAGTTTGCCGTCTGAAATGTATTTGTTTATCATTTTAATAAAGCGATGTACATTGTGATTTAGATTCCTGAACGTGGGGTTTTAATAAAGACTGCTTTGTGGCACAGATTCAGTTGGTACAGCCGGGTCAGATTCAGCTCCCGGGTGGACAGACTCTGCAGTTACAGGGTCAGCAAGGACAGACCCAACAGATCATAATTCAACAGCCACAGACCGCGGTCACCGCCGGACAAAACCAGGTAGCTTATATGCACATATTCAGAGCGTGTGCATAGAATACAATGTACCATATATGCAATGCAATACACTGCACAAACAACCATACACTACCATACAATTTTGTAGGGTCAACAGCAGATAACTGTACAGGGGCAGCAGGTGGCACAAACCGCCGAGGGACAGACCATTGTTTACCAGCCCGTGAATGCTGACGGCACCATCTTACAGCAAGGTAACACACAGACACGACTGCCTTCCAAATACATATGTTTCTCGTCGTATGGTCTGTAATGTAATCCGTGCGATTATCTGTTCAGGAATGATCACCATTCCAACTGCATCTTTAGCCGGAGCTCAGTTAGTCTCGGCTGGATCGGGTACAAACGGCACCAACACTGGTCAGGGAACAGTGACGGTCACTCTGCCCATGGCAGGAAACATGGTCAACACTGGAGGAATGGTCATGGTAAGTGCTTTAGTCTTTCAGTTTACAACAGGTTTTGTTGAGATTACTGTTTGGTTGAATCTTTGTGTGTGTCGAATCAGATGGTCCCCGGAGGTTGCGGGACGGTCCCCAACATGCAGCGTATTCCACTTCCCGGCGCAGAGATGCTGGAGGAGGAGCCTCTTTATGTCAATGCTAAACAATATCACCGGATTCTCAAGAGGAGACAAGCACGGGCCAAACTAGAGGCCGAGGGCAAGATACCCAAAGAGAGAAGAGTATGTGTGACTACTGCGAACACAGTGGCTTTCATTGGCTATCGTTATAGGAAATTTTCTTTATTGTGGTTTTCTTTTTCAACTTGTGATGGTCATTTTTGTCATTTTATTATGTATTTGTTTATTTATTATGATGTCATATATGTTTATTTTATTTTAGTTTTTTATTGATGATCAGTTAATAATTTATTATTAGTGTATTTTATTTATTAATATTTAGGCAATTTCATCTCCCAGACAATTTTAATAGTTTCACTAAACTATATTGGTTATAATATTTGATTTTTTTTTTTTAGAAATACTTGCATGAGTCCCGTCATCGTCACGCCATGGCCAGGAAGCGCGGAGACGGTGGCCGCTTCTTCTCTCCTAAGGAAAAGGAGGAAATGGCCCTGCAGGCCATGAAGGTGAGCGAGGGGCTTGAGCTCAGCTCTCATTGGCAAGCCACCTCTGCCCCGCCCCTGGGGTAACCTAGCGACAGGTTTTCCATCTGATGCCAAGCCTGTATCTCAGCCGAGAGACTGAAATCGTTGTGTACACCTAATTTAATTTAGACCATCCATACACTGCGTGCCCAAGCTCTACCTCATGTGTCTTTACTCACATCTGTCTGCCAGTTTGAGGTCTCCGACAAAGTCGAATAAACATATATACTGAGATTTTAGTTCATATGTTCTAGTATGTCGTACGAGCAATGTCAAGATTAATCCCCATGTTTGCTATGCTGTCAAGCTTCTTTCATTATTTAAAGTTATAGTTGACATTTGGGTCTCGTTGATGCTTGCAGAGAGCTCATGGTTACCTTTGTGTGCAGCTGACCGCTTTTTCTTTCGAAATAAAACAGTGCCAGCTATAAACATGGGTGATTAACACATTTTACTCTGTGAATGATAAAGGGGTCATTTCTAAAATGTCTAACTGCTCCTACAAGGAAAATCCCCCCCCCTTTGGCTTCTTGCATTTCTGCTGTCTGTCTTAACATACTTTGAACTGTTGTCACTGAGATGTATAAAGCTCTGTTCGTTGTCCTTTTTGGTCTTAATGGATATGTTTTTTTATTTCATTTGTGATGTTTGGCTTGGCTTTCACCCCTGAATGCTCTTCTGTCTTTGCCCAGAGCTGTTGCTTTGTTATTACTTTGCCATCTTGTGTTTCATTCACAGTGGGCTGTATGTGGGCTCTTGTTTCACTTCGCATTGCATTTGTGTTTGTTACTAAAAGATATATGCCCTTTTTATGCAAATAAACTTTTGTTTTTGATTTTTTCATAATTCTTTGCCGTTTTTACATTTATGTGTTAAATGTTTAATGATGACCCTTGTGAAGGCCATGTAGCCTGTACAGAAACTATGAGGTTATGAACGTTTCATTAGAAAATGTCATAGGTTTCTAGGCTTGTTAATTGATAGTCAATTGACACTTTCAAAGTCGAGTATCCACCACGTTTTATCGTGAATATTTTTACAAATGATCCGAGACACTTAATAGCAGAAAGTTTTCTTGGTTCAAACAGGTAAGAGTTCACGCAGCACCAAGCAATCCACTCATAGCACATCATGCAGAGGAAGACTTCATCTTTCATTTTTCTCTTTCCTCGCAGAAAACAGATCCTGACCAGGCGGACGAGGACACAGTTGGCCAAATGATTCAGGTGGCGTGAACCCAGCTGCATGAGCTTTCCTGTGGCTCGGTGGTTAGAGCATTAATAGCAATGCCGAGGTCATGGGTTGGATCCCAGGGGATTGCATATAGTCAGAAACAACTGTATAAAACAATGGATAAAAGCATCTGCCAAATGCATAAGAAATGTAAATGCATACGTTTTAGTTCTTCATACGGCAGTGTGTGAGACTCGGCACAATGTGTTTGCTGTATTTATAAGAAAAGACATGTTGATTTAGATTGAAATGTGTTCGTGCTTTGTACTTCCACGTCATTTATTTAATTGTAAGTGAAACGAAAATAAATGTGAGGTGCTGTCGGGTCTGTTTTGTACTATGCTGGCTGTTTTTGTTTACTGGATCAGACTGTGAAAGGTTGCGATCATTATGCACTTGTTTTCTGTTTGTCCATCAACCCACACACAGACATCTCTCAGAATTCTTTCTACTTTATATTCATGTCTTCCTTATATGAAAATAAAGGTTGACGTTCTGCACAAGGTTGTACAGGCTACTTATTTTTATCTTTCACTTATATTGAATTTTGGTTAAAAAAAATGTTAAATGCTCTCACTTTGGATAAATGAGTCTGCTAAATGTAAATCTTTTAGACATGCAATGATGAATATTCTGATGTGCAAATGCTATTTACACATTTTTTAACTTTTGACAACAAGTACTGTATAAGCAACAGTTGCAAACCTCTTAAATAATAAATTAAAAACTTGCATTTAATTTAACAACATTTCATATTTAGTTTGACATGTGGTGGACTAAAATGGTGTTCAAAAGTCTGACTGGATTTAAAAAAATGTTTTTAAAAGTTACAAGCCCTGTTTAGTAACCTATTTGTGGCACATGCCAGATATGTTTGTATTTCTTATTGCCAGGTTACAAACACACACCCTGTTTGATTGCCTGTATTTTTAGATCCATCAAACATCTGAAGCATCTTTATGTCTTCTGCCACACTTGCAAGTGTGTAAAAGCCATTTTGAGTTACCGGGTTCTCAGAAGTCTTTTGTAATTGAGATGATTTACAATGAAACTGAGTCTCATCGAGCTGCAAGACAATAAACAGATTTGATCTCCAGCATCAGCTTTATTCATTATAAACCTGCCGTACGTTTAAAAGTGCTTTACACATTGGTTGAAAGTGACACTGGGGTGTGCTGGATAAGGAGACAATTCTAGCTTAATTCAGTATGATGATAGATCCATTACAGATCGAGACGTTGTGCAGCTTAAAGAGTTCTCGCTGTTATTTCTGTGGCCTCATATTAGCATATGAAAAGTGAGGCTTTTAATTGGACAGTTGGGAACCATCTCTTCTTCTCTAAATGAAAGGAATTGACACAATGTGGCAATTCAAAGTCCTCGATGCAATGCAAAACAGGTCATCAAAACACAAAATAGATGTTCATGGAAGTTTTTCTGTAGTGAATAAAAGACAGGTGCTTCATCACACCTTGTGTGGGAAATTAAGAAATGACAACAACAAAAAAGTTCATACAATCTGTATAAAACACAACTTCTTTACTGCTTAAAGATCAGTGGTGTAAAGTATTGGAGTAAATGTACTTAGTTACTTTACTTAAGTATCTTTTTGGCTACTTTGTAGTTGTACTGAGTATTAAAGATATTAGCAACTTTTACTCTCTACTTAACTACATTTTTGAACAAGTATATGTACTCTTTACTCCACTACATTTGTAATGACTAATGCAATTACACATTACATTTTGCATGCCACCTATCTTATAATTAATATTGCCATTTACAGGGCAATGAAGGTACTACAATCTTGTGGATTTTGCCATAACTTACAAAAACTTGTCAACATGGCTTCTTTATATGAATATGAGTGCAGTATCAGGTAGATGTCAATCGCTGGCGGTTTATACATGGTTAGCCCTTACCCGCTATTTCTACAGTAATATATTGGCAACACTCTTGCCAGCTAGTTACTGTAGGTCACACATCTACAAAAGCTCTTGTTTTTAAAACTAACTCTTCCTAAATGTGCTCTAAACATGTTTGCTCAAAATTTGACCATGTGGTGGGACTATTGCCATGAAGTGATGTAAACCAGTAAAAAGAATGTATAGTATTTCAATTTTCAAAAGTGCTCTCACACTATATAGACAAAATATTAACCTATAGAATGAGTCGGACACAGAGAAATGAACAATCCACATATGAATCTCAACAATGGTGACAATCAACTGAACAGCTTCATGCTGCAATGCATGCTGGGTACATAGTACAAAACTCATTCATGATTGTTTGTCACCATTGATGAGGTTTGTATGTCAAGTGTCTAACTGTGTCTCAATTGCAAAGAAAGATTTTCTGACAGAGATCTTTCCATTATAACATGTAATCACTTTACCAAACATATCTTAATAAATCTTAAATGCTATATTATTATTATTTAATGATTGAATTCTTTCAGATGTATCTTCAGTTACTAAGCAAACATAAAGTTGCGGTTCCTGTAAAGTCCCTTTCAGTGTTATTGTATAAGTGTACATTTTAAAGCTACAAGAAAGTCAAAGAGTCCAACCAAAGCAAACACTGATCGCCATAATGGTGACTTAAAACATAATTGAACCACTATGAACTAGAGTTAAATCTCAATAAGATCTTACACAGATGACAGAAATAAAGTGAAAGTGGTGTCTGTAATATGTGAAGATGTTATTGATGTTTGTGTTTAATTCTCCTCTGGTGAAATCTTGACAGATTTATTGTGTTCATCTGTTATTTACACTTGTTCATCTAAGACTGTGTGACTTAAGTGCGTTAATAGATTCTTTAATAATGTATCTTCAAACAGCCATTGCAGTAGTTTACTGTAAAACACCTACAGTAACTAGCTGGCAACAGTGTTGCCAATGTATTACTGTAGAAATGGCAGGTAAGGGCTAACAGTGTATGTGAAATGAGGACATGACTGCAGCTGGCCATGAGGCCCAAACCAGCATGTCCAGTGCAAAAAGGCTTTGACTTTTTAATTCTACTTAACATTATTTTATTTATCTGTTATATTGAAGAGACCTTTTTGAAGGACTTTGGTTTACTTATGAGCACTTGAGCTTAAATGAGACTTAGGGTGTTTGTAATGACGTAGGTTATGGTGTCGACCATGATTTGTGGCAATTTTGAGGTGTTCAGTCTTATTATGATTTAAGAAAATAAATGCGATTGCTCACTTCACAAATCAACTGTTTCTAGTTTTTCACTGCTGTGTCTCTTAAGTGTTGAGGACTAGTGCTGCTTTGAGCCTACATTCATTATGAGTAAAATACTCAAGTACTGTTAAAATCAGATACTCAAAGACTTTTACTTAAGTCGTTTTGGAATTGGTGACTTGTAACTTGTAATGGAGTAATTTTCACTGCAAGGTATCTGTACTTTTACTTAAGTATGGTTTTCAGATACTCTTTACACCTCTGTTAAAGATACTTAAGCAAATGTTTTGTCAAGAATATACCTTTCCTCCAAGTCTCTGACACGCTTTGTGTATTTGGGTGTGGTCCCCAAGAACATGGACCAAGAATCAAACCGTCATCCCTCCTGAAATACAATATGTTTCCAGTACGTTAATTGCCATTTGAACTGATTCTTCCAGCAAACATCTGTCATTCCCGTGTGAGGCGAACGCTAATTCCACCGCAGCACTTGGCTACACTTTGGCAGAAGGGTAAGATGAAAATGTCTAAAACGCTGCTCCATAACGTCTGCAACCACCCCGTGTTTATCAAGACCACCTGCACACACGGCGTAAGGAACCTGGAAGAGAGAAAAGTGGGTGCTGTGGTTTAATGGTTAAGGTCCAGATTTGGATGTGGCAGCGTGATAATATTCAGTGTCGAAGAACCTGCTCATACCAGATGTGAATGAAGCCGAGGATGGCAAAAAGAACTCCAGCGATGAGGGACACGGGAACAGCCAGCAGAGCTGTGATGATGCGATAGCACCAGACCCTGGACACTTCGAAAAGAGCGTGACTCCAGATCCACACCCGATCCCCACTGCGGACCGACGCCGGTTCTGCTATCACATCTTGAAAAGTCACCTGCCATTCAAACATTGATCACACTGTCAGTGCATTCTCTGTTTTGGATGCGAACTGGTTAACCACAACGCTTGGTGACCACAACGCAACGTGAAAGACTGACAGCTGACAACTGTGACAAAAATCCAGGTTATCGCATAAAAACTATTTTTAAACGTTTCCTAAATACACGTAGAAATATGACTGTTGTGTTGCTTAGAAGTGAATATGAACATGTTTTCCTCGCAGTATTTGAGGTGTGAACAAATTCAGAGCATCTTTATTGTTATTGTCACCTGCTTCTCCAGTTTTCATTTTCTGCGAATAGAAACAACGTTTAGATTGTTAGTAGTTCACAGAATGAAACAAAAAGGATCATTTTACCTATGCCTAAATATTTTGAAATGGTCTCTTGATTTTTTATATAGACGCTAAATAGAGAAGCTGATTCCATAAACTAAATTCTGAGGCTTGTTCGACTTCATGCAGCGCCGCAAGATCAGACAGGCAGATGACATCAAAGTACCGCGAGAGCGATTCAAAAAACCATTCAAAGTTTGCTTTTGAATCGCTCTCGCGATGTCATACGCCTGTCTGGTCTTGCGGCCGGTGTCCTATCAAAATCTGACTCCCCGTGAGATTATGACTCAAAAGGGGGAGGAGCCACACAACATAAATCCAGCCTACTTTCTTGTTTTAGTGAAAATTGCACCATGTGCATTTGAAGGCACTAGTAACAGTATTCACTATTTAAACATGAACCATTTGAAATCGAGTACTGCAGTTCTCATTGTTAGCCACATTTGTCAATGTTGTCTCTGTAAGAAACTGTAAACTCTGACCACTGTGCTGTAGGGCTTCTGGACGTCTTTAATAGTTGTGTGATATGCCTGCTTAGCCCGTCCAGTGGGCGGTTACTATTACTGTCCACAGCAGTGTAGATATTCACACATGTGCTTCTAATCCATCTCCTGCTACCAGCTGTGGGTGTCTAAAATGTCAATACAGTCTTCTTGTATTGCGGTACCATAATGTCATTAAATGCAAAGGTTTGTGGAATACGAATGGTCATAATGTCCTTAAGACCCTAATCTTGTATTTTGTCTCAATATAGGACCTAACATTCTTCTTGGTCCTGGAATAACATCCCTATCAGATCCCTATTAGTCTCGTGGGTACTGGTCTCTCTTGTTGGAACATCAATAAAAAATATTCAGTCATCAATTTCTCTGATTTCACAGGTTTGGATTGATTTAATATCTTTTTCTTTGGACAGGAATGCTGTTCCAGAACACAATAATATACCGAATTTAGTCTGTGGGAACTAAAACCATATAACAATCATATGGATTACCTTTAGACACTCATTTATTTGTTTTGGGTCCCTCTCGTTGATCAGAGGCCTGGTGTCACTCTGTGTTGAGATTAAATCATCTTCTTCCTCCTCCTCCAGGACGGTTTCCAGCTGGGTCTTCCATGGCTGTTGCTCCCCATCATCCTCTCCATCTCCCGCATCGCTCAGGTCAATCTCCGTCTCGCTCGGGTCCATACTCCGCATCATGGTGCCCGTCATCGAGGTCGTGAAGTCAAAACTGCACCGAAACACGCGCAAACATACACCTAACACGTACCGTAGTACACACGCTCACTCACACAAACACAGTGTGAATGGAGAGCAGGCTTAATTGTCTCAAAGCTGTGGCAGAGATATGAGATATATTAGGAAAGTGATGATGCCCTCGCAGGCATTCCCAAACAGGCCCCAATGGGAAGATCCCTGCCCCCACTGACACATCGCACTATAAATACCCTGTTAGTGACCGCTCAAATGCAGCCCGCTGGTCAACTGCTAGACGTGAAAAGTTCAGATGGATCAAGAACTGAATCTAGCTTCTGGAATGATTTGAGCAGAGATTGGGATGCATTACATCACTATGTACTGCACATGTGTAGAGAAATTAGTTGTGAAAACTATTAGAACTCAAATATGAAACTCTAATTCTAATGGAGTCAGTGGTTATAATGGGAGTTGCATTGGTTTGAATAAAAGCGATTTTAATCTAATGGTCTCTGTGGGTCTCATTATTAGAAATGATGTATATATTTTTCAAAAGGGATATCACGTCTGTTGCATGAACTCAACACTGTTAACAAAAAAGGATGATTGTTGGAATATTGGCTGGATTGTTGGAACGGATGTACCTTCTGACCATGTAAGTTTAGTCTGAGAAAGGGAAATTAATAAAGAGACTTACTTGATCAGATATCAAACATAAAAAACTTTTTTCAGTGTATTACATCACCAAGGCTTTGCTAAGGGACGCTTTTCAAAACTTTGAATCAATTGAACCATTGAGCTCTTGAAATACTGCACATTGAGGACATCTGCTGGTCAAACATGTGTAAATAAAGTGGAAAGACTAAAATGTCATTTGTAAAATTGTTAGCATTTAAGAGTGAATAGTATTGACTGAATTGTGCATTCCCAGACTGAAAAATCTCAGTGTTGTAATTTTATAAGAGCTGTTTACTGCATCACGATGGTGTCCTGCAAGCTGCAATAATTCATTCAGTAAATTCATACACTTGTGCTCAACGGATTTAAAAGTGTGCTTTCAGGAAAATGGGTTCAATCCACATTGTTGCTATAGTGCAACAGCAAACTTCACACATAACAGTAAATCCTGAATATTATCTCATTCTCACTGATGTATCAGATAAAAATGAACTTTTTATAAAATACAAAATCTATCATCACGGGTAAAAGTGCTGGTGTTTACTGTAAGATAAATTTAGCAGAGCACTTTATCGTACATAAAAAAAGTCTCTCTCACAGTTGCGCTCTTACTAATGATTATTTTTAGCATTGTTTATTAATCTTTTTTTCACAAAGTTTTCACACCAATCACCATTATTGTTTAATCTCTGTTTATGGCATTTTCCCTGTTCGCCTTTGCACAGATTCAACGGCTGTTACACAAATTCACAAGATCACATTTTACAAATGTTCTTTCAGCCAGCCCTGGTTTAGTTTGCTTTATAAGTTAAAACTAATGCATTTGATTCCCGTCTGTCAAATCTCCCTATTAAAACAGAAAAAAACATTATGAAATATATTCACATATAGGCCTATTTAGATATACTAAGATATAAATTGAATACTATAAATACAATGATTTGAACCACATTACCAGAGTTATTATAGTTTTGAATTCATATTTGAAATGAGCTTTTATTGTTAGAATTGCTATATAAGATTAAATAATTTTTATTTGAGTTTAATATTGGTTTTTTGGTTTTGTTTAATATTATAATTTTAGTGCTTTAAATAATTTTTAGGTCAACATTTAATTTGATTTCAATGAACAGAAATGTTTTCAAAGATTTTATTTTTGTAAACTAAAAGAACCTTGTACCTTAAACAAAAAAATCATTTAAAATCAATGTTCTTTTCCGTTTAAATGTGTTGCTTTTGCACCAGTGCTGTGAAACAGCTGTCATCCAGCAGATTTACTATGATATGCAACCATAAGAGGTAGGTCAGAGATACACCCTGGGTTTGGGCCAAAAGTCCAATCAGAAAAGAAGCAGAAATATAACAGATAATCACTATTTACAGTAACAACAAGTGAAAAATGAATAATACAGCACCATACTCACAATGTATTATAACAGTTGCCTTGTGGTGTTTCTATTCATCCTAAGCAATTTTGGGAAAACTCTTGAAATCTTGACGCAACATCTGAGCAATACAATTTTACCAGGACAAAACAAAATCATAACTTCACTTGTGCACTTTCACCATAAATACATGGACACAGCTGTTACTGGTGATGTCTTTTGTTTTTGTCATGGCAGACCCACGTGTTTAGTGCAGTGAGAAACACATCGACTTGATGCGGCGCCGCAAGATCCGACAGGCGGATGACATCAAAGTACCGCGAGAGCGATTGGAAAGCAAATTTTTTTTATCGTTTTTCGAATCGCTCTCGCGGTACTTTGATGTCATCCGCCTGTCGGATCTTCGGCGCCGCATCAAGTCGAACAAGCCTATTGTTTACCATTGACATGCCATGTGCTTTCTCGTGTCTCGTCTTTGGCCCCGCCCCTCTCGTTCCCCGTATAGCTTTCCTGCTGTGTCTCATTACCCTCACCTGCCCATTGTTATTTCCTTTGTCAGTCTCCCTATTTAATGCTCGTGTGTTTGCTGTCTTGTGCTGAATCGTTTTGTAATCTCTCCATGTGATACTCATGTTTCTGGTGCCTTGTCAAAGAGTTATCTTCGTGCTTACTGGTTTATAGATTCCTCATGTTATGCTCGTGTTCCTCATGCCTTGTCATGTAATTATCCGTGGATTATCTTGCCTTGTTTTGGACGTTGTGTCGTGTTTAGGATTATTGTTTATTTTGCCCCCTCGCGGGAAGTGTTTGTTTTGAGTTCTTGTTAAGTGATCGTGTCCTGTTTTTCCCCATTGTGGGCTTTTGTTTTCTGTTTTGTTGCGTTTATTAAAGTTTGTTGTTAACCCCTTCACCACCGCCTGCCTGCACTTGGGTTCTTCCTCTCAAAGCCGTGACAGTTTTATTATTGGCATCTCCAATAATACAATAGACAATGCTGGTAATACTGTTCCACTTGCAAATAAACAAAGAACAATTAAATGTGATGTAATGGGTGACTCCATATACTGTACGTACTTTGAAAATAAGGGCGAAGATATTTCACAGACAATGGACATGACTGTGCCAACCATGCTGCCAACAGTCAGTAGATGACCAACCAATGAGCTGTAAACACAACATAACTCAACATATGCTGTACAATAGAATAAATACAGCAAAAAGCTGATTTCAGAAATTAAAATACACCTTTAGAAATAAATACCGTATGTACAGATAGTTTGCTTAAACAGTGCAATATTTCTTTGTATGAGGTTGTTCATTGCCTGCTCATTTTTTCCCATGTTAGACCTGCACAGCAGATGGATTGTTTTTCCAGTCACAAGTTAATATTGTAATATTCATCAAATAAATTGTAAACTGGTATTTTACCCAAAATAATATCAATTTCAATAAAAAACAGTATGGTCCCTTCATTTGATACAATGCTGTTCAAGATCAGCTAGATGTTAAAGGGACAGTTCACCCATAAAAGAAAGACTCAATTACTCACCTTCCAGTTGTTCCAAATCTGTATAAATGTCTTTGTTCTGATGAACACAGAGAAAGATATTTGGAAGAATGCTTATAACCAGACAGTTCTTGGACCCCATTGACTACCAACATTTCTTTGTTCTGTTGAACACAAAAGAAGATATTTTGAAGAATGTAGGACAACAAACAGTTCTGGGGCACTTTTGACTACCATTGTCATTTTTCCTACTGTGGGAGTCAATGGGGTCCAAGAACTGTTTGGTTCCAAGCATTCGTCCAAATATCATTCTCTGTGTTCAACCAAACAAAGAACAGGTTTGGAATAACTAGAGAGGGAGTAATTCATGACAGAATTTTCATTTTTGGTTGAACTGTCCCTTTAATGTATATAACGTAATAATGTACACAATGTACTGTATCTAATGTTTAACCAATAGCTGTCTATGTCTTGTGTGGAAAAAAATCTTGTTGGTCTAGCATGGTCTTGTAAATTTATGGGACTGTCTAGCGTGTTGACAAAATGTTTATATGCTCTTGTAAGTCGCTTTGGATAAAAGCGTCTGCCAAATGAATAAATGTAAATGTAAAATCACCATTGAAAAACTTTGTAATTGTTTGAAGACATTTGTTGTTTGCTGTTTGTTGCTGTAAGCAATGAGTTTTAAAATGTATTCTCTCAAAAAAACATTTGTTTCAACAGTTAGGAAAATATGAAGAAAAGAAAGTTTATGCTTTTTTGACTTAAGAATGGAGCCGTTAATTCCTGATTTAATGTTTAAGTGACTTCTTCTGCTATTTGTCCCGGTATCCAAAAGCTGTTTTGCTCCATTGTACTCCTCGGCGTGACCATATGGTAGCTGCATCTATTTCCCTCCTCACCCCTGTTCCTGTGAAAAAAATGAAAGACGCCCTCCTGGCCTGAACGCTCGTGACCGGACGCTGCGCCCTGCATCGGCCTACGGGGCGATCGACAACACAACAGCATCTTACACAACTCCTCCCTGATCTGACGGTTCAGCAGTCCATAAAAAAACGGGTTCAATGCAAACGTCGAGTACGCCAGCCAGGTGACTAAACCCTCTGCTTCATCGAAATCACTATGAGAAACCCCCAAAGACAGATGCAGATGAAAAGCAAAGTAAGGCAGCCAACAAAGCAGAAAGTGGCCCACGATAATGGCCAAGGTGATGGCCGCTTTCCAGCCCACCAGCGTTCTCTTCTTTCTGCGGGGGACTTGGTTTCTACGGACGCTGGTGCTGGTGGTGATGATGGTGGTCTGGCTGTTGACCGAATCGGAACGACGCTTTGGGTGCGGGGTCGGCATCGGCCAGCTAGGGATCGGCCCCCTGTCCCTGGCAGCCGTGTGGGCGACCTTATAGACATTGGCGTAGACGGCAAGTATGATAGCAGATGGTACGCAAAAGCAAACGGCGCAGAAAAGAATAGCGAACATCCGTCGATGTCCACTGTGGCTCCAATGTAGAGAGCAATGGGTGGCGGCGATGGAGCTTCTGCTGCCGTAATTGGACCACCCAAAGACGGTAGCCAGTCCGAGCAAAGTGGAGACCACCCAGACCAGACCCATCACGGCGGCCGAGACCCACGGGGTCAGCCTGGCCTCGTATCTCATGGGATGTACAATATAGAAATAACGTTCAATACTTATCACTGTTACAGTAAAAATAGAGGCAGATATGAGAAAGGCATTGAGGAACACGTAAAGCCGGCATTCGAGTACTGAAAACACCACGCCAGCGAAAAATGGTGAGCCGCAGACGATGCCCAGAGGCATGAGCAGGGCGGCACACAACAAGTCCACGATGCACAGGTGACCCACTAAACTAAACTTGCGAAGATGGGGAACTTTTAAAACGACGGCTAGGATGCAGATGTTTGCCAGCAGCGCTACCGCATTAAGGGTCACCATGACGACGAGGACCGACGTGTCTCGTAAACGTGATTGAGGATTGGACATGGTGCCCAGCTGCATGCTGGGAGCCAGGTGTTCTGGGTGGCCACGGCTCAGTGTCTCATTAAGTCCAGTTTCATTAAGCTCCGTTGATGGAGGTAATCCAGACGCATCCATTGTTTACAGCGTGGCGCACACGACACGAAACAGAACCAGGGGTTTCTCCATTTTCAACCAATCGGTAATATACGAGTCCTTGTCTGGAGGTCAAAGGTTAGCTCTGTTGAAGAAACAATATGAGAATTAATATTGACATTTAAATATATTTATGGCATATATTTTGACAGGTAGTATCAAAGCACACAGCACCACATAGCATTTGGGTCAATATCACAGCCTATCCAAATCACATTTTGTCCTAAAATCATATAGAAAAAGCTAATAAAAATATAGCTTTTTAATCGCATTTAATCGCATCCAGATTCAAGTTTGTGTTTACATAATATATGTCTGTGCATCTGCATATTTATTTTGTTTTATAAACACATACACCAACACAGTATATATTTAGAAAATATTTGCCTGTATTTATTTGTTTATACATGATTTTAACTATACATAAAGATTTATTCATTTTTATATTTTTCTTAAATATATACATGTATGTGTTTATAAATACAAAATTAATATGCAGAGTACACAGACATATATTATGTAAACACAAACTTTAATCTGGATGAGATTTATCGTTGAACAGCCCTAAATAAAACAAATATTATTTGTGTCATTATTATATTCATTATTTTTTGCATTCATTATGTTAATGATCATTTCGAACATTTCCCCCACCAAATTCATTTATTATTTTGGGGTGAAATGTGACCTAATCATTTACATTGTAAACAATATGTCCTAAAAAGTATAATATATATTGTTCGTAATACCAGGTCTGTTTTTTGAATGTGCATCTAGTGTAACATTTCCAGTGTGTTTTGGTGATCTCATGTGAACATGTGCGGATAACCATGCAGTAAGAGAAAGACTGAAGCTGGATCAATTGGAATAATTCATGATGCTCTATTAGTGGAGCTCTTAGTGCTGTAAGCGTTTGAAGTGGAGTATAATGAGAGTGTTTGTTTGTCTGCAGCTGCTGCATGGGCTTTCTCTGCCATTTGCATGAGCTCACTGTCACCTGCACATCACAATACACACATACAATCACTCTCACAGCCACAGACATCATCTTACTGCTGTCACTTACTGGCATTTATCTACTGGCAGCACAGTGGTTCTCAACCGGTGGCCGCAACGAGTTTTATATATGGGGACCGGGGTGACCAGGGGGTGGCCAAGGCTACTTTAGGGTGCCACACCATCTGTCACACCATGACAGAAAATTAGTGTGTAACCCGGACATGGCATCGAATTATAAATAAATAAATCCTAGGATTGCTGATTAGAGGTACAAGTGATCATTTACTTCCCACAGTTTGTCACAAATGTGACAAAAGTTTACAAAGCAATTGCACAAAGTAATGAGATTAATGTAATTCTAAATGTATGTAGATGAAATAAATTATAAAATAAAAATGTTGAAAACATAGTTTAACCCTGATAACTCGTTTAATTTAAACAGAAACAAAGCAGCACCAGTGGTGTCTTTAAACTGATGTGGATCAGAGCAGCATGTCAGATGTTATAAATATAAAACATAGGCCTATACTCATTCCATAGGACTGCAAGATTAAAACAAAATCATTGATTATTGCCCTTGATTATTAGCCTACTTTCATATATTAGAATAAACGAAGACGTTTTACACGCTACAAAACAAGCTCAGAAGCGTTTATGAATTATTTTATTGCTGCTTTGGTTCTCTAAGCTAAGGAACATAAAAATCAGTTATTCAAACGGGAAATATATAGAAAACAATCAAAGAACATTCAACATCACTCAAACACTCAATGGCTTCCGGTTATACATTAAAGAGTCTGACTATACATAATGAATCTCTTTCTTACAGCGTATCTCTGTACGCGGGTTGTTAATGATAAACTTCGTGCGCGTGGTGAACTTCAGCACAGCTCTTCTTCACCGGTGAATCCTTTAAACGCCTCCGATTGGCCAGTATATTCATACGATGAACTTGATTGGTTGTAATCCTCAAAGCTGTAGCGGAGCAAATGTAATGCTGTCACCGACATTCGTTCATTTTCACCTTCTCTTATTTAGATTGCGACTGTCGTAATTATTTTTTTATTATGCAGGGACCGTTTTCCCCCCTTTATTTTGAATGTGGAGGGCAGTTTTGTTCACCTTGTTGTCATTTTTCCCCAAAGCCTCTGTTAATTAATTTCCGACCCTGATGTAAACACCGATACTATCTCTTAATGCAGCCTAACCAACCTTAACTGAAGCTAACAACGTTAACACAATGAAAAATTGTTTAGGAATCCTAAACCCAAGGGTAAAGAGCGAAACGTTTTTTAAATATGATGCTTCCTTCTTGTGTATATTTTTCTAAGGTTAGAAAACGCTGGGAAAACTTTACATTTACGCACAATCTAAAGGTGTAACGTTAGAAAGTAGGTAGATAACACTGTAATGGTATGGTTCAACAAAAAAACTTACCTGAGTCTGACTTGAAATGGCTGGAAAGCGTGCACGTTTCAATATTCCATTTAGCAAATTGCAGCGATCCATTTGTTTCTTTTCTATCTTTCGTCAGCCTTTAAAAATAAATGTCAGATTTCGCGCTGTACAATCCATCACACAACTGTTTTTCCCGTTCTAAACAGAGTGAAATAAAACGCTGCTGTTACAGTGTGAATGGGATGTCAGTGGCGTTCAGTGCCACCCTCTGGCTCCGCCACTGGGAGTGGCGTGTGAATAAAGTGCATTTTCATATATTTCTCAATTTGGACGGCTGTTTAAAGCTGTTGACAGCTATTAAAGATGTAAATTGCTATTTTCGACAGGCAAATGACACCACACCGCGTCTGTATTATAAACTGCGAATAAACTCTCGCTCGTGTAAAAATCAATGAAATGTGCACTGTTCTCGTGATCTGGCAGATTAATCCGTTTGGAAGAATGCCCAAAATACTACAATTTTGTAATGGTTTTAATGCAATGGTTGAGCCAATGAGCTAATGGTTAGCTAATGAGCTAATGGTTCACAATGGCATTGTAATGGAAACCATTCGTTTCTGTGATGGTTTCTTTTGTTTTTATCATCTTTATACAGTATATATATAGGCCTATATATGTGTGTGCGTGTGCGTGTGCGTGTGTGTGTGCGTGCGTGTGTGTGTGTGTGCGTGCGCGTGCGTGTGCGTTTGTGTGCGTGCGTGCGTGCGTGCGTGCGTGCGTGCGTGCGTGCGTGCGTGCGTGCGTGCGTGCGTGCGTGTGTGTGTGTGTGTGTGTGTGTGTGTGTGTGTGTGTGTGTGTGTGTGTGCGTCCGTGCGTGCGTGTGTGTGTGTACTGTATGTATATATATATATAAACTATATCTAACATTTACACATTATCTTACCTATCCTCAGTGTACAGTATGGGGGGGTCTTTAAATGGGTTTAAAAAGGTTGCGAAGCACTGATCTACAAGAATTAAACCAGTATATATATAAACAATTTATGGGTCAAATACATAAGGATTTTCGACATGCCAATTTTAATATACAAATAAATACAAATGTCTGTTGCAATTATTCAAACATTAAGAATGTGGTGTACACATAAATGCAGATTCAAATTTTAAATTAAGTTATTTTTTCATCTATGAATATTAAACATTTAATGAAAATTAATTTATTTCCTTGACTTTTTGTTTTTTACAAATCTTTAGTATTTAAAGTGATTAGAAACAAAGTATTTGCTTTTCTTTGAGTCTCGGTAAGTAATCATCACATATGTTTGGTCTATAATTTTGTCTTCTTAACAAACTAATTTTCCTGAAAATTACACAAAACTGATATGTTTCAAATATACCATTGACTTAAACGCACTGTGTAAGAGATTCCTATATTTGATTTGTGTTATGAAACTTAGGAAATAGGTAGACGAACACAGATCATTTCAGTCAACACTACAGTCTTTGTAGCTCCTGTCCTTACTGCTTTAAAGAGAATACATATTAAAACAGAGTACATGTTTTATGTTTATGCAACAAATAAACCATTGTGCAGTCTGAAGCAGAACTGATAAATTAGACAAATTATAAACTTTTGAGCAACTGAAGATCAAATTTGGAAAAATAGATTTTATAGTAAAATCTATAGATTTACTTATGTGATTTTAAATCATTTAAACATAATATAAATGATAAAGAATACAATGGCATCTGCAATGCCAAAACGAAATTATGATGTAATTATTTTGCTAGTGATCTTTCTCTCTTAGAAAGGTGTAATATGCATGTAACATTTCCATGTTATTGTGAATGAGTAAATAAAGAGTCATAAGGCAACTGCTGGAATTAATTATGTATTAAATATCTCAAAATAAAAAAGTTGGAAACTGTACATAACATGAGATAATACAGCATATGTGTAATATAATAGCAAAATATGTGAATTCACAGAATACATTCATAGTGAATTAAAAATATAATTTTTACAGTATAGTAGAATATAACGGTACACCGTCCGGTAGAAGTGTATAATAAATAGGTCCATAACCTCGTGTATTGTCTTTGCATTCAGTTCAGCAGAAAATCAAGTTTTGCATTGTTATAGTTTGGAGAGTTGATCAGACAGCCAATCCAGTCCTTCATATAAACCTGATCCTGAAACTGCACAGGTTTGCTGAACATACCACTGAGACAGAAATAAAAAACATACCGCTCTTATTATCCTTTATGTCATTTCACTTGTATTTCTCATAACATGTTTTATTGTCTCATCCAACAAAGACAACATTCAGACCTGTAAACAATGACATCATATGTAACTCACCTGTCTGTTTTTGAGGGCATGTAAACCCAGTCTGTCTGTCAGCTCGTGTACTGGCATGGCTTTGGGTAAATCCTGCTTGTTAGCAAGTACAAGCACAACGACATCTCTCATCTCATCCTCCTGAAGCTGAAGAGAATACAAGAAAGCAAGTTCATTTAGATTGCATTTTACAGGTATATTTGTTAATAAATATACTTTCTTGACTTACAATCTTATGGAGTTCTGCGGCTGCCGTCTCAATTCTGTCATGATCACTGCTGTCCACCACAAAGATCAGACCCTGAATTACACAAACACACTGTTTACATGTGACATTTTTAAAGCTGTTTTACATCTGAGTCAAGCTATAAAATGTACGTTTGCAATGCATTATGTAACAAAATGTTACACCATTTACCTTTTTGAAATAAAGACATGTTTCGTTACAAATGTCCGGAATTTACTCATTTTAGGTGCAATTACAATTTTTAAATACTGTAACTGAAAATGATTAAAACTTACCTTAGTGTTCTGATAGTAGTGTTTCCAGAGACGTCTGATAGTGTCCTGACCACCAACATCCCAAACCGTGAATGAGATGTTCTTATATTCAACTGTCTCCACATTAAAACCTAGAGAGGAGAAACAGGGTCATTGATCACATGAACCAATTACATGAGTTTATGATGTAAATAACACAAAATAAAAATCTCAGGTTTCTTACCAATAGTTGGAATGCTTGTGACGACTTCACCAAGTTTGAGTTTGTAGAGGACTGTGGTCTTTCCTGCTGCATCCAGACCGACTTGGAGAAAAAAACAATAACAATATAATGAATTAAACATATAATATTTATAATATATATATAATTATTCATATAAAAGACATGAAGTTTCATTATATTTTACACAACAAATAACAAATACGACCATATTATGTATAAAAGAAGTGAGATACACGGACAAACCATATTTACTCACCCATTAACAATCTCATGTCCTTCTTCTCAAAGAGACGAGCAAAAACGTACGAGAAGAAGTTGCCCATCTTTACCAAAAACTTTGAAAAACTTCGAGTGTGAATATTCGATGTTTAACCCGATCTCTCGGACTGGTTGTGTGATCAGACTGTGTGTGTGAGTGCGTTTATATAGAGTCACAACAGCTTACTTTCACTTTGACTGACAGCTCAGCACTGGAAGCGCGCAGTTTCTCCAGCGTCAAATCCAACGTGTTCGAAATGACGTCACGTGTCTCTTTATTTCTATTTGACCATAACAACTTCATACACGCGACAGATAAACAAAAACTAAACAGTGCTTTTCCGCATTCAACCCAGTTTTTAAACCAAAATCACTGCACACACTTTGCTTCCAGAAAAGTTATTTACATTTAGCAGACGCTTTTATGCAAGGGTTAGGGCATTAAATGCTTTTAAAACCGTTGTTTTGTAATCTCAACCATTGTCGTGTCAGAAAGTTTGGATTTTATGTTGATCCTAACTAGACAGTACAATACGTTTTAATCTCAAAAGAAATATTGAGATAACAACACATTTAATCGGACAAGTTTAAATGTGTCTTTGTTTTTGTTTAGGCATGTTAAAATGTAACACATGCGGTGACGTCATTTTGAACGCGTTGGATTTGCCGCTGGAGAAACTGAGCTGCGCGTCTCGTGCAGTGTGGCGGTGTTGAGCTGTCAGTCAAAGTGAGCTGCTGTGAGTCTGTGACTATATAAACACACACACGGTCTCACACCACAAACACTCAGTCTGAGTCTTCACTACATCTGACAGCAAACAGCGTTTTCATTTGTACTGTTGGAAATATGGGCATCTTCTTCTCCAGTGTTTTATCTCGTCTAATTAAGAAAAAGCAGATGAGATTGCTTATGGGTGAGTAAATATTTTTTTCAGTTGTGCTGTTGTGCATCTGATTTTTTCACTTAAAAACTTTGATGGCCATATAAAAGCAAATGTGAATATATGAATATTCATAAGTTAGTCATAAGTGATTCGTGTACAGGTTGTCATTTTTTGGATTTTTTTTCTCCAAGTCGGTCTGGATGCAGCAGGAAAGACCACAGTCCTCTACAAACTCAAACTTGGTGAAGTTGTCACAACCATTCCAACTATTGGTAAGAAATGTATTGAAATCCTGCATATTCAAAGAATGTTTCTATATTATATGACTGTCGTTAATTGTGTCATCAATCGCCTCCCTAGGTTTTAATGTAGAGACAGTTGACTACAAGAACATCTCATTCACTGTTTGGGACGTTGGTGGTCAGACCACAATCCGAGGCCTCTGGAGACATTACTATCAGAACACTGAGGTAACACGCAACATTCTCATTAATTGCTGGGTTGTTGTTTTTTGTGTGTGTGTCTGGCACTTGCAAAATTAACCTTAAATTGTCTTCAACCTTTGAAGTGAACAGTCTGTGTGTTTGTGTAATTCAGGGTCTGATCTTTGTGGTGGACAGCAGTGATCGGGACAGAATTGAGATGGCAGCAGAAGAACTCAATATGATGGTGCGTTCAACAAGAAACTATATTTTTGATTGAAACCATTTCTATCCATCATTAATTTAATTAAACTATGTTGAACCGTTCAGCTTCAGGAGGATGAGATGAGAGATGTTGTTGTGCTTGTACTTGCTAACAAGCAGGATTTACCCAAAGCCATGCCAGTCCACGAGCTGACAGACAGACTGGGTTTACATGCCCTCAAAAACAGACAGGTGAGTTACATATCATGATGTCACTGTTCACATTGTTTACACACCGTTATCTGAATATCACGGTCTTTGTTAATAAAACATGTTAAGAATAATATGTTTCTGTGTCTCTCTCTCAGTGGTACGTTCAGCCAACCTGTGCAGTTCTAGGATCAGGTTTATATGAAGGACTGGATTGGCTCTCTGATCAACTCTCCAAACGATAACGATGCAAAACATTCAAGTGTGAAGACAATATTTTGTTTTAAACAGAATGATATATTGTTTATGATGTACTATCACATTCTTCTAAGCATATTGTTAATTCATATTATGATAATTCCCATTTTTTGGTTTATGCACTGAATTAGAAGACAATGCACAATATAGTTTGTTCAAAGATGGTTATTTATTACTATGCTACTGTATTTTTACTGCTGTATGGTGTAATGTTTATATTCTTACTATTCTAAGTGTACTGCTAAGTGTACTAAGTGTAGGCTAATAATTTGTAAATTCATATTTTGTTGTGTGGAATATTTCCCTAAATGTATTTTTGTTCCTATAATAAAGGATGTTTAAAAGCAGTTTATTTGCTGATTGCTGTGATTATTTATTATATTGCTGCTGGTTATTTGTATGATTCGCTAAATAATAATTGGAGAACACAAATCTGAAAATGTATGGGAAAGATTGTGAATTAGAACGAGACAGACAGAAAGACAGAACACAACAAACATAAAATAAAAATAATCAATAATAAACGAATGAATAAAGTAAATAAGGTCATATAAAATGTTTGATGCCTATACGCAGTATAGATATTTTATTGACATTGATCTTTGCACTGTTTATATGTTATTGATATCACCATTGATAACATGTACAAATCACATACAGCCATCTTAAAATAATAATAATATACAGGTATTCTTGTGTGTGCAATCTGCCGTCGGACGGTTTTGCATGACGTGGCACCTGTGACGTCATTTCGACCGCGTTGGAGCTGACGCGCAAACAGCGTGACGACTTCATGAGGCGCTGCGCAAACCGTTCGGCGTATGAAACTGAGATATCGCGAGAGCGATTTGGAAGCTGTGAAAGCCGTGCTCTCGCGATACTTCGATGTTTACCCCGATCGCTTGCGCACTGTGCCTCTCGAAGTCGATCACACCTACTTTCATTTGAAGAGAGAGTGCAGAAGAAAGAGAAAAACAGAAGAAAGAGGAAAGAGAGAAGAACGAGTGATTTTAACTCGTTTCTGCCAGGTTTAAAGTGAAGCCGCAGGCAGAGTTTGATGTTTCATGACAGTTCAGCTGTGGAGTGCTGACAGGCGCTGTGCTAAAGGCTAACGGCTGGTTTATCTTTCTCAAGTAACTTTTAACACGTTAACGCGTTTTCTTGTTTTTGAGTTGTTTTAACATGGGTCTGACTATCTCAAGCGTCTTTTCTCGCCTCTTTGGAAAGAAACAGATGAGAATCCTCATGGGTGAGCTGACAACTGCTTGTTTGCTGTCAATTAGCTTTTGTAAATGGCTCTAAATGTATGTTTACGACGAGTGTTTTTATGAAATACTATTTCAGTAGCTGAACAGTATATGTATTTTAACCACCTGAAAGATACTGCACCATATGCTAGTGTTTACTGGTAAACAATGGTAAAATTCCTAGACACTACTACAGTGTTTACTATGTTGTATAACGTTACTTGAATCTTACTGTGGTAAATTTTGATGTATTTACTACATGTATTAACTACTCTAACGCTAGTATTTATAAAAGTTAAAATAGTAATACAGAATGCTGTAGTCTTCAGGCAACCTAAAGTTTCCAAGACGTTTGATTTATTTTCTTTTTCTTCGGTTAGTTGGTCTGGATGCTGCTGGGAAAACAACAATTCTGTACAAACTCAAACTGGGAGAAATAGTCACAACCATTCCAACTATTGGTGAGTAATATACAAAGATGAATTGGGAGACAGAATGTGACTTTTTGACAAGTTTGTGGGATGTATTTAGTTCAGTGTAAAGATTCTTTACGTTGAAGCTCTGTGGATCTTGATGTTAACACTCGCTGTATCTCTACAAAAGTGTAACACATGAGTGCATTTCAGGTTTTAATGTCGAGACGGTCGAGTACAAGAACATCAGCTTCACCGTGTGGGATGTGGGTGGCCAGGATAAGATCAGACCTCTGTGGAGACACTACTTTCAGAATACACAGGTAACTAGATGCTTGAATTTCACCTCACACAATGTTAAAATACAGTCACACGGTGGGGTCACAACAGGAGATCCACAGTCTGAAATTTGTTTGTCCTTCTGTAGCGTTTCTGATTGAGTTCGATCACTCATCCTGGTAAACCGTGAGAGCTGTAGTTATATTCAGACTTCACGTGTTCTTTGTATGAGGACGTTAGTGTTTATATTAGGATTAAACTGAGCCATAGTTTGATTCCGAGAACTTAAAGTCATAGTTCTCTTTTGAACCGCATAGTTCTCCGTTTCATTGTTCTGTCCAATGTTTGCAATGGTACAAAGTATAGTTGTATTATAATATATGTAAAAATGTGTTGAATATAACTTTATATAAGTGGGTGTTATTTATAAAGATAAGGATGGAGTAGTTCGTGGAGTGTGACAGAATCAGATTTTTTGTCTTTAAATTTTACTGAATGGATTGTTTTGGATTACTACGCACTTATTGACAGCTCAAAACTGATCAAATTACATAAAATATTGCGAAACCTTTGGAATATTTAGACGTCTGTGAATGAGGTTAGGTTAGGCCAGTATGACAAAGTAACACACTGTCAAAAATCAAGAAAAATAACTCAAACATTGTCATTCATCATAAAACTTCAATTGAATTGCCTAAATCGTACATATTGTTTAAATGTCATAAAGAATAAGCATTGAATTCTCTATTCATTTAATAGTCTTTAAAGACCAGATGTCATCCTTTATATACGTCAATTAGTGCAGGTGTCCGATTCACCTGTGTTGTGTTGTTTCTTCAGGGTCTGATCTTTGTCGTGGACAGTAATGACCGTGAGCGAGCACAGGAAGCTGCTGAGGAGCTTCAGAAGATGGTGAGGAAACACACACCCTTCCTAGCAAAAACTCACCGTTCTAAACTCAGTCACACCCAGCATGAAACCAAATGCATGCTCTCACTCTGTACCTGCAAGAGAACTGCACAACCTGAATAACACAACCTCCATAATAAATGTGCACCATTCATTAGTCAATCAGTGTTGATGAGAGATCTCAGTCTGCAGATGTTCTGTCTCCACACAGCTCCAGGAGGATGAGCTGAAAGATGCTGTTCTCCTGGTGTTTGCCAACAAACAGGATCTTCCCAACGCCATGCCCATCAGTGAGATGACCGACAAACTCGGCCTGCAGACTCTCAGGAGCAGAACTGTGAGTATCTTATCACACACACATCTTGGTGCCTTACAAAACTTAGTGCAGGTGCATTTTTATTGTTAATAATATGCACTCTTGAAATAATGATTGAGTACAATAATCATAAGCTTAATTTTGTATTTTCATGTCATTTGTTTTCCTAATTCAGTCTAGCTGCAATAACAAATATTTTTGCTGGTCAGTGTTTGACAGTATAGGACTAAAAATGAGTACCATGTATAAATAAATGTTAAACAACAGGTCATGTCCAGGCCTTATGAAAGTAATGTTACACATCAGTCTGTGTGTAATGTAATACTTTTCTCTCCATCAGTGGTACGTCCAGGCGACCTGTGCGACTCAAGGAACAGGTTTATATGAGGGATTAGACTGGCTGTCTGAGCAGCTCTCCAAACGCTAACCCGCCTGTTCTGTTCATCCAGAACTCATTTTACCAAAGGACATGATTACTAGTGGTTACCAAAAATTCACCTGCTGATGTCAGCGTTGGCAGTGCCCAATACGTCTCAGTCCTGTTTTGTGTTTTGCTTGACTGACATTTTTCCTGCTTTATTTCTTCTATTGTCATTCCATTAGATGTGTGTAGCCATATAGTCTTTATTTCTGACCACACATATGAACAATACATAAGGTTTAGAGCTCTTCTTCAGGTTGTATGTTACTGTTAGTGTAGTACAGTACACACTAGAATAACAGCTTTTAGTTTTTAAACGATGACACTTTTATGAATATTTATAAAATGTTCATTTATTTTTTCCTTTATTTGTTACTCTTTGCCATTCCAAACGTCTCGTTCGCTGCAGTGTTGGCATGCTTCACATCAAGCGAAGAGTTCTTCCAACATTAAGTAATAAATCAATGTGGTCACGTGCTAACAAGCATATAGATTATTTTTGTAAATAAGAAGCCTTTGACGCATGTAATCACGATCGCCTTAACTGAACTGTGCTTTACAATGTGATGCACATGTCAAATCTGCTTTATTTTGTACCAGACAAGAACCAGTAAAAATTAAACATGTCAATTTGATGTTTATTCTCCCATGTGCTGAAACTTTGAGAGAACCTGTGCCAGCTGTTTCCACTTCAACTGTCTCAATAAACCTTTCAAATACAAGTCTAAAATAAATGTGGGCTAACTTGCTGACTCAAAATCTCATTTTTTAGTGAATTCCATTTTACACCCTTATTCACTTATACAGTGTTTATCTGTATCATCAAGTGTAACATTAGTAGCAATGCACTTTTCTTATGTCTGTAGTTCGCATCTAATCATTTAGCAGACACTTTCATCCAATGTGGCGTCTAAACAAATAGTTTATTTTATTGCAAATAATCTTACTTGCTGTTAAAATTGTCTGGTAACATTGTCAATGTTCAATCATCAAAAGGTAAATTAATGAGATGAGATAAAATTACCAAAAGCTGAACATTTACTTCATCCATGTAGTGTTTTTTTAATGCTGAATATTAAACACTATAATTCATTATAAATAATATTTTCTATATCAAGCATCCGGCTATGTGACGGAAAAACAAAGCTAAACATTAAAAATGTACTTAATGTGTTAAAGAGTTGGTTATGTAGACAGCACAATGTCATTTTTATTTCATTTCCATCACACAACATCCACATATTCTTTCACCTCCATTTGAGGTCACAAACCAGTGCGATGTGATCAGAGGGGTGCGAGACGCTCGGCAAGGCCTGACAGGTTGTGACTTCTTGATGGCTGGGCAGAGGAATAATCTGATCCACCTGCAACACGTGCGGCTCCACGAAAATATAGTCTAGACACCCCTGGAAGCCTCCGACGTAGTTGGTGTACTCTGGAAACCCACAAGCGCTGACCAGCTGTAAAGGGTTTACCAGTGCCATCTGAACCAGTTCCTCCGGACCGCTGGACGCCCAGTCGTCATGATTCTCCAAGACGGATCCCTGACACACGAGCTGGAGGAGTCCAGAGGTGGGTGTGCTGTTAAAATCACCCGAGAACATAAGACACGCTCCAGGATGCTTCTCTGTAACCACCTGCTTAATGTGCTTCAGAGCAACAGCTATCTGAACCAGCCGGACATTTCCACCTGAACACAACACAGAAGGTGTTAGAAACCTTTAGCAATTTACGCTAAAATGTGAAACAAATCAAGATTACCGGTAGGATGCCAGTACAGGTGCGTGTTTCCAACACATATTACCCTGGAAGGGTCACACAACGACTGCAACACAGTTACCTGAGAAATTGAAATAGAGATGCATTCTTAAACATGGTCAACAAAGCAACGCTGGTGTACGTTGTGTAATAAAATACCTGCAAAGCTGTCGATCGGTTTTCTATCTTCTCCTTGAGGCTGGAGTTGGTGGACACCTTATCCATAAGTTCCTGATGAAGAGGATCCGTCATCAAGGCCTTGCTTAGCGTAACGTCATACTGGGCGAGCATTCTAAACTTGGACCTTCTAAAAAACGTTGCCAAACCCTCGTGCTGTCTTTCCTTGATCTTAAAAACACCGTCCAGCCCAAAAGCATCGAGCGCAGGAGACAAACTATCCGTGAAAGCACCCTTATCAACCTCCTGGAGGCAAATGATATCTGCATTATACCCAGAGAGCTCCTTCTTGATCAGATTATGCCTGTAGTCCATCTCCAGCGCGTACGGAGCACAATAAGGGTACAGGACGGTTTTGGAAAGATCTGTTTGAGCATAAATGTCAGCTAGTATATTATAAGACACAACCCTCACTGAAGTCTCGTCTGTGACTCTCTGGGTGTACATGTGCCTGTTATCAAACGTGCATGTACCCGGACCAGCCTCCACGGTGCCTGCGGACACCAGCTTTACGGGTTCTCCAAACCTGGATCCATTCCCTGGTGTGCATTTCAGCATCACCTTCAACCCAATGTCGAGGTTAGATGGTGTGAATACACGTTCATCTCCAGCCTCGCTCCAGCAGTCCTGCTCTCCGCTCATGTGAGAGTTTGGCGAGTTCTCCTTGAACCATCTAAACTCGCCGTCCTTGACGTCTCCAAACTCCACCTCTAATTTAGGACAAACCGGAAAGCCAGACATCAGAGATGAAGGTAGCTCAGACACAGTGAATGTTGGAGGGTTTCTCACCACCTCGTAGGTAATTTCTCCCACGTGCAGCACAGCTCCGTCCTTCCATGCGTCTGAATTCGCGGTGTCCAAAGTCACGGGCTCTCCGTTGACGCACAGTTTGATTTCTGGTTTCTCAATCGCCGCAGCTGTTTCACCTCGACTTCGTTTTGATTTTTTATCTTTGCTTTGTGCTTTGATGATACTGTTGGACATTCTGGCCAGAACTTTCTCCAGCGGTTCTGTTTGTTCTCTCAGCATGTGTTTGTTGCTCCCGTCCAGAGTGAAGCTGATGGTCAGTTTGCTCTCGCATGGCACGCACCTCACCACACAACTCTCCATGTTTCTAAAAAAGCGGTTGTTATAGAGACTTATGTGGGTCAGAACCGGTGAAGGTGACGTTAAACGGCACAACAATCGAGTTGAGATTGACACCCGACTCAACATGAGCACCCGGTAAGTGAATTCAACAATCCACTGGTGACTTCCGCGAACAGCGCGTCACTGTGGAAAAAAGCTAGTCTTTTCATTCTCAACACCAGGTTCGACATACTTTTATATTTTTTTTGTAAAATGCATCTGCTTTTATTTGCATTATATTTAAACTGAAATATATATTTTTATTTCACATACATCAGATGAGTCGACAACCCCGAAGCGTTGTAAAATAGTTGCGAAACGGAAGTTCAAAATGCTCGAGCGTCACGTGATTTATGTAGACTTCACAGAGTGTTTTTTATTCATGTACAAAGCTCAATATAAACTTTTATGCCACGGCACAATACAATTCTTAACAGATGTATTAGTGTTGATATAGCATTTCTAAAACACAAAACAAAAGAGAAAATACACAATATAATGTTTAAAACACACATACGCTTTAAGTCTTTAAAAGGGAACACAATCCACTTCACATTTAAATGTACTATTAGACCAAAGTTGTGCGCGGATATGTAACAGGATAATAAAAGTGTTTACGGGGGGTAAAAATACGGGGGGTAAAAATTCGTAACAACAGCTTTTAACAGTAGTGTACGTCCAACACAATAATTCTAGCATTATTTACCAATGTAGTATTTTACTATTTTCCCTAAAAACAACTGGATGGTTGACACTTTGTGATAATAATGTTTGTTTCAAAATACTTGTTTAAATGCAAGAAACTAGTTTATTAGATATAAAAAATTGTGACAAGACCGGCTGTTAGTCTGTGTTAGTGTGGGATTTTTCAACGATTTCAGTGCAGTTTACAGTTACGTCCAGTAGGTGGCGGCAAGGGACCGTTATGAGTGAGTGCTTTATTCAGGAACTAACTATGGCTATAAAAAAAAAACAAGTTGATCAATATAGTGGATAGATATATACAGAGAGAAAATTACCCCTCAAAAAAGTAGAAGCTTCCTCTTCCCGACTGCGAGTGGAGGTTTATTATTCTCCATGTTTTGCGACGCCGATCAAGCACTCATGTCAACGATGTCCTGCGCTTAGCGTCTTTAGACGTGGGGCGGGGCCTTTAAAATTCTAAGAGATATGACAACGAGCCCATAAACAAGACATTTCTTGTCATTTGTGGTATTTCAGTCTCTTGAAACACTTTTTTCCCACAAGTAAATATAAATGTGACTGGTGGTCATGTCATTAGCATTGTATGTGTCAGTCTTGATTGATGTCACTGCATCATAGCCCCCTGAGGCCTCACTTCATTATCCGAAAGGAAATGATCACATTTGCCGGTGAACTACTATTATTTTTATATTTAAGATATATTCATATTATAGATTTGTAAACGTATATTAAACAAAAGGGAATTGAATCAATAGAGAAAATGAAGCAAACTGATTAAATCTCTTGGATGGCGTGAGACTATCACCAGCACTGAAGCAAAATGACCTGCATCTGCACGAGTCAACAATCTTCAGTCACATTTATGCACATTACTTGAATGTGTAAGTGAAGTGAAAAGGGTCGAACTCACTGTATTAGATACAGTACATGTATTACGTGCAGGTGCCGAACTAAACTGCGTTGTTCCTTAACACAGATGATTATGATGGGAAGACACCATTCCCCCACTACAGCCAGGACGAGATCATGATTTGAAATGACATTTGGGCATCTGATAGCAATGATTTCAGTGTATAAAAGTCCGGGATGAACCTGACAACACATCATCAGAAAAGAGTGGAGCACTGTGATGGCGGAGCAGCCTGATGATGATCTTCGGCCACTACACTGACCTTCATGAGATTGAAGTTCTGGAACACCATTTCTTTATTATTCTTAAATTAAAAACAACACATACATGTTTAGGCCCACATGGATTTTATTTGAATTCTTTATGGATACTTGGAAGGTATCATTCATCTTTTACCTGCAATAAAAGATGTTAGGTCAGTAAATAATGCTAGAGCACTTACTCTATTCTTCTTTATATTGTCAAGGTTTTTAAGTTTTTGCTTTTTAATTTGCATATATCCAACCTTTAAAGACTTTATACGACCTTAAAAGTTTATACATGGATGTGCCTTGTGCCTTTTGTGGAGAGAATACATTAAATACAATAAAAATAACACAATATTCATATTTTCCTAATCTTTGTACCACAAGTTTTATAAAAGAGAATTGATTAAAAAGAGAATTAAATGTTCATTTATCAGTTATACAGTAGCTGCTTGTAAAATGTAACAAATATAGGCATTAAAAGCACAATCACGTTTACATTTCTCGACACATTTCAGTGATTTACGAGTACAAATGTATTATGTCTCTAGTCACTTAATATCTCTATAGTTATGCTTTAAATGAATCATTTCAGATGAACCAGCACTAAGGCAGCATATAATCGAGTAATATCACTCACAGTCGCTGCTCCTGCCCGGGCTCTCGGGTTTATACGACCTGATGGAACACAGTCACTGCTGGAGGCTGAAGCCAGGACCGTTTTCAACGACAGCACCCTCATGCCGGAAGAGAAATGGTAAAAACTTATCTTTGTTGTGTTTTGGTCTATCGATCGCTGTTGGATTAACACAAAACATGACTAAGGTTTGCCATTAAGCCACTGTATTACATCTTTTGATATTTTACCAATAGATTGTCGAACTTTGTGAGGTTAACTAGTTATCCAGTCGATTATGGCCTGTGATTTATTTCAGTGTTGGCGCTGTGTTGTATATATATACAGTATATAAAAACACAATAACATTACCAATAACATTTTTATTTCTCAACTAATTTCAATACTTTACTACTGTGTGTACGTGCAGTACTCCACGTTTTGGATAACAGCAAAAGCCATTTCCCCAATGAAAAACTATTTTTTAGATAATATGTAAATGAAATTAGTGACCTTGGGTGTTTTGTCGATGTGCTTATCAGCCACAGAGACACGCTGCTTTCGCACATAAGGGACAGTTCACCCAAAAATGAAAATTCTGTCATCATGCACTTTGTTCCGATGAACACAGAGAAAGATATTATTGCTTTTGTATTGCATTCTCATAATGTGCTTTTGATTTTTTTACTTTTCGGGGTATACAAAAAGTCTTTTGGCTCATTATACCTGTAAAAGAAACAGTGCCTAATAATACGGAAGACGAAAAATGACTTGAGTATATATAAATAAATGCAGAAATGTACAAATAATTAAATCAATAAGTAAATGAATATATAAATGTGTAAATAAATAAATCTGTCAAAAATATCAACTTTGTACCATTTTTGTAATACTACATTTATTTATTTCTGTGTCCGTATGTTAATGAGGTAGGCGGTCCTTCTCAATGCAGGATAGGGTGTTTGCGCATGACGTCACGTTACTGCGTTTGAGTAGCGCGACGTGCAGATGGCGGCCATGAAGTGTGTTCTACTCTACATAGGAAATACACAAGCTCAAAAGGCCTCTTTTGCGTTGCTTATGGTTGCCTAAATCAACGAAACCCTGAAACCACAAGACGTTTTTATTGTATAGCAGAAGTTGCTGTTCATAAGGGGGAAAATACAAGTATAAAATAACGCAAGAAAAAGTGGCTTGTAAACCTGTCTCCGTCGAGAAGAGACGAGTCGGATAATAGGGACTTTCTAACACGCTTAACACGCCTAAACAACGACCATGGAAACACAGCACTCTCTAAACTCTATAGCTTCTGTCAAAAGAACGAGCCCTTACGGACAAATCTCACGTTAAGCTAACGTGCCTTAAATAACGACCACGAAAAACCAAATTAAATACATTTGTTTATCACTGATATCAAATATCAACACGATAACAGAAAAGTTTTATGTTCTCAGCTGCTTTGAGCCACGTTATGCGGTGTCCTTATACTTCTAAGGAGGAAATAAATGTAGAAATGCAAAAATAAATGAATAAATAAATGTAGAAATACAAAAATGGTACTAAGTTAATATTGTTGACAGATTTATTTACGCATATACAGTATGTATTCATTTATTTATTGATTTAATTATTTATACATTTCTGCATGTATTTATCGATTTATTTATGCATGTATTTATTTATTTAATTATTCATTTCTGTGTTTATGTATTTATGCATGTATTTATTTATTTGTTTATTCTTAAGTCATTTCTTGTCCTCCATATAATAATTCTGCACACCTAACTATAAAGCATTTCTCACTTCAAGCCTTTGTTAACCATTAATAAATCACTTATAAATGATTATATACACAATTAATAGCAGATTGATGTGGTTAGGAATTGGTAAAATGTGCCTGGAAAAAACATGATAAGTATGAGTACCTCATAATTATGCAAGCACTGTATTTAGTAATACAGTAAAGCCGTACTGTTTTGTTTTGATTTTTAAAGTGAACGAGCCGTGTTCTGATCATGTGCATTTCATCTACCTTAAATTAAATCACATTAGCGATGCGTACACAATTATTAAATCTAAATGAATGCTTGACAAGCTTGAGCTTTAATAATTCCGTATGACAATAATAAATAACTGATCAAGTCTAACCATCTTTAACCGGAGCCAAAAGGTTTCTGTACTGCACGTGCACACAGTAGTAAAGTATTGAAATTAGTTGAGAAATGAAAACGTTATTGTGTTTTTATGCAGAAAACTGCAGCTCCACCATTTACTTGTATGTGTTTATAGTCAGCTTTGGCCACTACCAAGATGGCGGCGGCGTTGACGTACGATCCAGGGACCAATGTCTATGCTAAACCAAATCAAATCAACCCAAGGACAGTCCCGGAAGGATATAAATATACAAAATATTACTTTGATAAAAACGACAGTAGTGGTACAAATGAGGATGACGGGAAGTTAGGGCGCTTCAACAGGAGCAAGGTCACGTGGAGAGTTTCAAAATGTAGGTACCTTATATTGATTTTTATGAAATTTATAACGAGACGATGCATCGATCCATGTCGATGTATTGTTACACCACTATTTCTAAGTTACCAGACAAAACCTCTTATAAGGCGTGATATAAAAATACAGGTAGTATACATTCTATTACTTACAATGAACAAAATTAATGAGCATTTTAAAGCAATGATAAAGTGATCATAGAGATATTATAAGAAATAATATTTGTAGAATTCATAGTTCTGTATGATGATCCAGAGCTTACGTCATCTACGGTCCTCACAGAGATCATCTGAAGTCTTCATAAGTCTGGATGTAAACTGGAGCTGGTGTAGTCTCTAGTTTCCTCAGGATGGGCATCCGAGGTAGAAACAGAAAAACAGATGGAGAATAATTAGAGCAGCTGCTGTTCGCAACATTTCAGTCAGAGTTTGTGCTTAATCTCATATATAACTGGAATGCAAGAATCAAGACACATTATGAAAAAGCTCGACTAAAGAGATGTGTCTTAACATCAGATTTAAACTGGGAGAGAGTGTCCCAAAAGGTGCCAGATGTGAAAACGCTCGACCTCCTTTAGTGTGCGTGACTGTAAGGACTACCAAAGAGCACAAGGGCCGGTTTCACAGACCCGGTTTTTATCTTCAACCAGGATTATGCCTAAAATATGTCAGGGCAAGTTCTCTTCAGTTGAGACAGCTCAAATGCTCTGGGACTAGACCAGGGTTCCTACACATTTTCCATTTCGAAATTCCATACTTTTCCAGACTCAAACATACAGACTTCCCTGAAGATTTCAGACCTTATTTAACATCTGGAAAAAGTCGTGGTTTTAAAAATCAAACTGTTCACATGTATATTATTATAATATTTTGTCAAATAATCAGTGGACTATTGTAGCTCTACCTCATACAAATGAATGAACACCAAACAAAGACATGTTCAATGCACAAGATTTTATTGGAATATAGTGCAATGTTAAAGAGCACGTTTCATGAATCTCATAAAATTACCGGCATTTCAGTGTGTAACGTAGCTTTCCTTCAATTCTGACGATCTGCAAAGTTGTTATTCCAAAAAGTCCATGATAAATTAAGATATTGGCTTCCAAAGTAAGGAGTCGACTCCGAACCGCCCAAACAAATCGTTAGGCTTTCGAATCTTTTGAGTGTAACATCGATACGTCACAGTGTAATGCATCAGCACAATCCCCACCTTCCCACTAGCACTTCAGGTAGTGTTGCGTATACAACATGTCGAGGGGACGCTGTGTTTTGTGCTGTGAACGCAAATGTACTTTGTTTTCGCTGCCAAAGGATGACGATGTGATGGATCAGTGGTTATTTTTTTTTCCACGATACCACTGCAGTACAATTCCAACCTTGTGTAATGTGCTCGTCGTTTTACCGACGACTGCTTCTCAAATTTTGGCGAGTTCAACGCGGGATTTGCCAGCCGCTAGACCAGGGGTCACTAACTAGCGGACTCAGGTCCGAATGCGGACCGCGAGATGCGTCCGTCCGGACCTCAAAGACTTTTGACATAATAAAAAAAATGAACGCCTAACATTATTTTCTAATGCAATCAAATTTATACCAGGCACATCAAGGTCCGCTCAGTAGCAGTTTGGGTCCTACGGCGCCACGGACAGTTAACATATGCGCACTGTCGCTAGTTCAGACGTCGATGAGCGAAGAGAGTCGAGAGAGACTCGCTGCACAGCGCGCAGACAGATGTAACAGTCAGTGACTGAAAAACAATGTCCTTTTCAAAAGTTAGAAAAGTTGACGCCGAAAACCATGTTTTCTGAGATGAATGGGTCGAGAGATTTGCATTTATTCTTCCTGCATTGATATGCACGAGACCGGTTTGTCTCATTTGCTCGGAGTCTGTTGCGGTTGTCAAAATTGGAAACCTTAAACAGCATTATGAAATTAGACGTGGACACTTTGAAGAAACTTACCCGCAGCGGTCCGAGGTAAGGACACGGAAAATATATGAGCTCAAAGCCCAGTAGGAGCGATCTACACGGGTCCTCCCTCCCTCACTTACCACCCAACAACCAGCAAATGAATGTTCACTAAGAATACAGTGGATCTTAGGAAAACACAACAAGCCCTTTACTGATGGGAAAAAAGTAAAAGAGTGCATGGAGGCTTTTGTGAAACACCTTTAGAAGGAAAATAAAGACATGAACTAAAAGAAAATATTAAACAAACCCCCCTTTCAGCTGCAACAACCACAAGAAGAGCTGAAATGTTATCGGAGGATGATCAGTCACAACTTGATGCTGCTATTTGTTAATCTCAGTTCAGCAGAAAACAACACTTTAGTTTTCTTTTAAAGTTGTTAATGTTGAAATGAATATGTTCAGTGCAGGTTTAGAGATTAGGGCATTTTGCACATGTTCCTTCATTATATTGTTGTCAGACATCGTTATGCCATCGTATAGATATAAAAAAAACATCTATTCATATTTTTAGGTATTTAATTGTCCGGACCTCGGCAGGTAAAGAGGGTTCGTTTACTGGACCTCGAGCAATTTTAGTTGAAGACTCCTGCGCTAGACCCTTAAAGATAAGTCAATACCAACTTTATTTGGACTAACATGCGTCTCATAACCACAAGCTGTAAGTATGATAAATACATTATGTGTACATGTTAAATTGAGTGCTTACAATATACGTTAAAGTAATTGTGCTAATCCGTGATGTGTATTTAGTACAGCTGTAGGTTTCCAGGTAAACAACGTATAAATTAAGAGTGTTACAGTTTTAATAATACAACTCTTACCTAATAATGTGGCGGTTATTGTAGACTGTTGTCGTTCTACATGTCGTAGTATTGTACAAACTGTATCCCTTTATCGTTTAGTCACGGTAGCACTTTGCTAACGTGTCTCACATTATGGTTTTGTCAAGTGTGCAAAGTTTAGCTGTGGTCACGATCCCCTTCAAACAAAACGGTTTGCTTGTCATTATTTTAAAAACGGACTGCAGCACTGTATCATTTTATTATGTAAAGGTGTGCGCATTATCTTTGGAAGCTCTGGCTAACTTGCTCAGTTACTCCTCTCTGTATAGTAATGATCAACTTTTGGATAGAGCCGTTGTTGTTCTCCCACAGCTATGACGAAAAAAGATCAACAGAAAACAATAGTCTGAATGGTTTATGAAGATAAGTTTATGAAGATAAAAACTTTCGTCTTTGTTTACAAAAACCTTCCTGACCTGAGATAAGAGCTGTGGTAATGGCCGTTTCGTTTCTGACACGCAGTGTATGAAGAAAGACCAATCACAACTGATTGGGCCAGTTGGCCAATCGGAGCACACTGGACTCGCGGTAGGGAGGAGCTTAGAGAAGCGGAACATTTGAACAGCTTCGGAGAAATCGTTTAGGGATCTTTGAGAAATGGATAGATACTAAATGCTTATTTTAAGAAAATAGCACCGTTTTTTTACCTTTGATGCATTTGAACATATTGTTGGGGACTCTAATACAACATTAGGACACTTACAAAAACCTTGAAACCTGCTCTTTAACAATTTGTCAAATTAAATAACTGTAAACCTTCAACCAACAGCAACAGAAGGATTGGTGAAATAGAATTCATTAATGAACATGAAAAGAGAATTAAAGTCGATTCTTCGAACGTCTGGACTTCTTTTCAAGATTTGACGATATTCAATCCGGGCCGTACGCAAGATTTTAGAAATACCGAGGTCCAAAAACAAGTTTGTCCCAAACAAAAAATAATATTTTCTTGAGCTACATATGTGCATTTAAGAACAATTGGAGTGCAAATTGGATTTGACTTTTGTGTAGCTAAAGACAGACATCAAATTACAAAAGTTGCAGACACTTGTTTTTTATTAAAAATAGTTCAAATAATATAGAAAGAGAATTAAAGAACAAGAATTTATTGATGTGTTTGAAATATTTGCAAATAATATTGTTTTAATGGGCTCAACACAACCTATAATTAGGGATGCACGATATTATCGGCAGATAATGGCTTATAAATTAATTATCGGCATCGGCCCGATAAAGAAAATAACGCCGATATGCCTCGCCGATAGGAAGCTGTAATTAAATCATGCAGCACATTCATACATTAACTGAGTGCGCAAAGAAATCCATCTCTGCGCCCGTCAGCCACGCACTGCCTATTTATTGATTAACGTTTTAAACTAAAACACAGAGTAAAAATAAAGTTGAATCCTGCCCATCGTCCATCGGGAGCAGACTTTGAACTTGAGCTCAAGCGTGCATAATATGCAACGCGCCGCCCTGTGACTTTCGTCTCTGCACACTGCCGTTTTGTAGTCTCCATTTCTAAGACACCTATGCTCTTGTTGCTTCTTTAATTAATATTCATCAAATTCATTTTCCAAATGTTTTAACATTATTTCGTTTATCATCATTTTAAAATGTGAAAAGCAGGGCTCGACATTAACGCTTGTCCGGGACAAGTGAATGTTTTGTATGGGCAAGTGAGAGATATACTTTACTTGCCCGACTGGACAAGTAACTTGAAAAAAAATAACAACGGTGCGACATATTTTAGATTTAGATTCAATTTATTGTCATTGCACATGTACAAGTACAAGGCAACGAAATGTGACCTCTGCATTTAACCCATCCAGAGAGTAGTGAACACACGTACCCCCAGAGCAGTGGGCAGCTATCACTGCAGCGCCCGGGGAAATATGTAGAATAATAAGAATATGTGCATTAGACAGAGCTGTGTGTTTGTGTGTAGTGCGTTTGTCGTGGTGGTGCTTGTTGTGTGTGAGCATCGCACCGAGTCCATGTAACTAACTACATGCGGAGCTGAATCCTGTTATTTAAACGTCATCTGGCTGTTCTGCGTGTCTGAGTGAATTACGTGCACAGTTTAACATACAACACGAGTGATGGTCGAGGATTTTATCTGAGTCTGCACTGTATGAGGATGTGAACACATGAACTTCATCTCCAGTCAAAGTTTCTCTGAGAGAGTTTTACTGTTTGAGTGAAGCTATCTGCAAACAAGCGTCTCCCCGAAGACCCGTCAAAATAAAAGTCCAGTTAAATTGAACACTCCGACAAAAAATACTGTGTTGTACTATAGTATTTGCTTTTGAAAATTGTAGTGCCCTTGCAGTGAATTGATAAACACTGTATACTATAGTGAAGTTCAAAAACACTATAGTATCTAAGAATTTTACTGCAGTTTACTATAGTATACTACAGTAATTTATGTGGACAAATATACCACTATTGTATAATTAAAAAGGAAAAATACACAACTGAGAAATATTCAAACAAATTTAGGTAATCTAAAAATGATACGGCCCTAATTTATCCATCTGTATGTAACATTAATGTCTTTTGTCAGTTACCTGTCTATTCATGATGAACTGCACTTGCATATTTTTTTAATGATGACAACAGACGATTTATACTCGTACAGTTTGGCCTGTGCTACCAAACTTTAAACCTTTCTAGCACCAGTGCTATGTGCCACCCAAAAGCGGACACGCAGTGGATACGCCCGGTGGATAGACAGCATGTATCGGTATCGGCTTAACTGAGGTGGAAATTATCGGCATATCGGATATCGGCAAAAATCCAATATCGTGCATCACACCTATAATTGCACCCGAGTCAAAGCCATGCGGTTTAGGAAGAACTAGTGATGGTCTGGTCATGTTTTTGTCCCGTTTCAGCATTTTGTAGTTTGCATTATTGGATATTACAATCGGCCATTTAGTCAGGTTCATTATTTAAATGTTGACGGGTGTCAAGCAAGCTCAAATTGGGAGCGCAAACAGTCCAGCAAATTTGGTCTAGCGCTAATCTTTTGGCAGCGCTCGAAACATGCTCCAAACTTCATAAAAATACATTTGTTATCAGAAATTCTTAATTTTATATTTTAGAAAACCGAATAGGGCAATAGTCTGGAAACTCATAATTTTCTCCATACTCAATTTTCTTTTTTCCATACTAATCCAGACCTGGAAAACAATCAAATGAAAATCCATACTTTTCAAAAACGCGTAGGAACCCTGCTAGCCTTAAAGGTGTCATGAATTAAGACATTAATTCTAACCCGAGCTTTTGTTATATAAGAGCTAATCATATTCAAGCGAACATCCTGGAAGTGTCAGAACTGAAAATGCCCTTGTTACTGAAATTACAACTTTTATTGACACCAGGCCTAGCGAACGCCAGTTCCTGAAGGCGGTGTTCAACCTATCTATGACGTCATTGACACTTGGGTGTGCGACAAACGCTTTAGGAGGCTGCACAATCAGTTTTACGGCAGAAATATAATAAAGATACAAATCTTAACAAATACAAGAGCGCTTCGCGCTCGAACCCTAAGAATGACCAAGAAAGTTCTTCAAACAGCTATAGCTCTTGTGTACTTAACTGAACGTCTAGCACACTACAGTTGTCACAGAATGGTGTGTACAAAGCGCACGACGAGGAAGACAAATTCCAAACGTAGAGCTTTAATAGTAAATCCAGATAGAAGGATAAATCCACAGAAGTGACCACAACCAAACATAACATCAACTTAAAACCAGACAATGAACACAGGCAAACACAGGGCTTAAATACAATGGAGAACTTGATTAGGGAGAACAGAAACAGGTGCGAACTAATCAGTGACCAGGGAAACTATGAGGCAACACTCGTGTGGTCTTTACATTCAAAAACATCAACTCTATAAGGCCTCAAAACCCGGGAAGGAAATAGCCTATTACTTATAGAGTTGATGTTTTTGAATGTAAAGACCACACGAACGTCACAAGTAGACCTCAGACAACAGTACAAACAATAGAAAGGGCCAGTTCATGACACCTTTAAGAAACCGGGTAAATGAGTTTTGTTAATGAGTGAGATGGACTGTTGTGACAGTTTTAGTCGGTTTAGTTTTGTATTCTGTGTTGCCTCATAGTTTCCCTGGTCACTGATTAGTTCGCACCTGTTTCTGTTCTCCCTAATCAAGTTCTCCATTGTATTTAAGCCCTGTGTTTGCCTGTGTTCATTGTCTGGTTTTAAGTTGATGTTACGTTTGGTTGTGGTCACTTCTGTGGATTTATCCTTCTATCTGGATTTACTATTAAAGCTCTACCTTTGGAATTTGTCTTCTTCGTCGTGCGCTTTGTACACACCATTCTGTGACAACTGTAGTGTGCTAGACGTTCAGTTAAGTACACAAGAGCTATAGCTGTTTGAAGAACTTTCTTGGTCATTCTTAGGGTTCGAGCGCGAAGCGCTCTTGTATTTGTTAAGATTTGTATCATTATTATTTTTCTGCCGTAAAACTGATCGTGCAGACCAAACCGTAAGTCGTAGAGACTTGGTCAGATGGTAGCGTGGAGAGGTTATCAAAGTATGATTGCAATTGGCCCATAGGGGGCCCTACAGCGATGATAAACATGTTTGCGCTCGTAACTCCTAAACCGCTTGTCGCACACCCAAGTGTTTGGTATCCTTGGAATCCTTGACTCAAGACGAATAAAACGATTATCTCCGATTTCATTTCCGGTATTATTTTTTTCGCTAATTACCATTTTGTGCAAATTGTAAATAATTATCGAAAAGAATTTGAAATTTCGATTCAGTCGCTAGGCGGCACCAAAAAGCTTATTTCACATAAATCACAATAACTCGTGAACGGTTTGAGATATCTTCAAGGGGCTTGGAACATATGTGTACAAGCTCACTCCGAGGTCACGATAAAAAAAATGTGGCGTTTGGCCACTAAGTGGTGCTATAATAGGAATTATATAACTCCTATTATAGCACCACTATAACTTCGCAACCATTTGATAAATACATTCAGACAGACAGAGAGATGACAGACAGAGAGATGACAGATAGATTCAGAGACAGACAGAGAGATGACAGATAGATTCAGAGACAGACAGAGAGATGACAGATAGATTCAGAGACAGACAGAGAGATGACAGATAGATTCAGAGACAGACAGAGAGATGACAGATAGATTCAGAGACAGACAGAGAGATGACAGATAGATTCAGAGACAGACAGAGAGATGACAGATAGATTCAGAGACAGACAGAGAGATGACAGATAGATTCAGAGACAGACAGAGAGATGACAGATAGATTCAGAGACAGACAGAGAGATGACAGATAGATTCAGAGACAGACAGAGAGATGACAGATAGATTCAGAGACAGACAGAGAGATGACAGATAGATTCAGAGACAGACAGAGAGATGACAGATAGATTCAGAGACAGACAGAGAGATGACAGATAGATTCAGAGACAGACAGAGAGATGACAGATAGATTCAGAGACAGACAGAGAGATGACAGATAGATTCAGAGACAGACAGAGAGATGACAGATAGATTCAGAGACAGACAGAGAGATGACAGATAGATTCAGAGACAGACAGAGAGATGACAGATAGATTCAGAGACAGACAGAGAGATGACAGATAGATTCAGAGACAGACAGAGAGATGACAGATAGATTCAGAGACAGACAGAGAGATGACAGATAGATTCAGAGACAGACAGAGAGATGACAGATAGATTCAGAGACAGACAGAGAGATGACAGATAGATTCAGAGACAGACAGAGAGATGACAGATAGATTCAGAGACAGACAGAGAGATGACAGATAGATTCAGAGACAGACAGAGAGATGACAGATAGATTCAGAGACAGACAGAGAGATGACAGATAGATTCAGAGACAGACAGAGAGATGACAGATAGATTCAGAGACAGACAGAGAGATGACAGATAGATTCAGAGACAGACAGAGAGATGACAGATAGATTCAGAGACAGACAGAGAGATGACAGATAGATTCAGAGACAGACAGAGAGATGACAGATAGATTCAGAGACAGACAGAGAGATGACAGATAGATTCAGAGACAGACAGAGAGATGACAGATAGATTCAGAGACAGACAGAGAGATGACAGATAGATTCAGAGACAGACAGAGAGATGACAGATAGATTCAGAGACAGACAGAGAGATGACAGATAGATTCAGAGACAGACAGAGAGATGACAGATAGATTCAGAGACAGACAGAGAGATGACAGATAGATTCAGAGACAGACAGAGAGATGACAGATAGATTCAGAGACAGACAGAGAGATGACAGATAGATTCAGAGACAGACAGAGAGATGACAGATAGATTCAGAGACAGACAGAGAGATGACAGATAGATTCAGAGACAGACAGAGAGATGACAGATAGATTCAGAGACAGACACAGAGATGACAGATAGATTCAGAGACAGACAGAGAGATGACAGATAGATTCAGAGACAGACAGAGAGAGACAGAGATGACAGATAGATTCAGAGACAGACAGAGATGACAGAGAGATTCAGAAACATTTTCCTGGATGTAGGGAAACGGATGCGAAGAAAGCTAAAACACTTAAAAAGACTTAACTCTAGCACGGTACCTAAAACCACTTGTGGTTAAGGATCTCTTCCAGCTGGATCCGCTTTTCTGGATTCTTCTCCATACAGGCTTGAATCAAATCGCAACAATCTGTGCAAAAAAAAATATTTGAATGTCACTTCATACCTGTTCTGACTGATTGCGTTTCAAAAAATCTTTTATAACCGGTTTTATATTAATACTAGTTTTCTGTGTTGTATCGTTCAGAATGACAGTTGGTCTGATGAAGATCTTACCTTCAGTCAAACCGTCTTCGTGCCAGATTTTCTTATTTATCCGGTGCCGGTCATGACGGTCGGGAAATTTCCCGCACACCAAAGCGAACAACAGTACGCCCAGTGAGTACACCGTCGCTGGCTTGCCATGGTACTTGCCCGTTTTGATGAATTCAGGGCAAGTGTAGATCCTTGTGCCTAAAGAAAAGCGTGCAAAAAATGTGACGTCTCAAAAGTGAGCAGAGGCACTATCTGAAGATATCATCTTAGTATTTATGTAAACTGCTGTTCACAGGAAAGAAAAGTGATAAAACATACCCATATACTCTGTGTAAGCCGAGTTTTTAAGCAGATCGCCGCACCCGAAGTCGATCAGTGTGACATCGAGCGTGCACGGGTTAATCAGGAGGTTTTCCATTTTTATGTCCCTGTGGAAAACCCCACGATTGCAGCAGATTTCAGCGGCTTCTGTCACATGCTCCATGATAAGTCGCGCTAGTTTTTCGGTGAGTCTGCCTCCGTTGCGGATCATGAAAGCGCTCAAGTCCTCACAGGGAGAAGGGCGCTCCAGGACCATGACATAGTGGTCCAGACGGTCCTGCCAGTCCAGAAACCGGACAATCACAGGAACATGTTCTCCCTTACAGGCAAGCATCTGAAGATAGACCTCTCGAGGAATGGGTTCAGGATAACCCGGCTAGAAGAAAGACAATTTTTATCAAACAAGGATTTAGCTCAGTCTTGACCAAACTTAGGTTTGTGTAGTACAAAAACGATGACAATGTTTTCAGTTGAATAATAACACAAGCTACTTACGATGTCCATGTAATCCTTCATTACATGCTCGTTCTTCCTGACAACTTTCACTGCCACCTGATCAACAAAACAAACAATGGATTTCAGTAAGCATTCATCCTGAACACAACTTTACTATAATACATTTACAACATTAAAGAGCGTGTTTGGTCAGGTTTCAATAGATCAAAGCACTAACGTCATGGACATTGGATACATTACGGTTTGACAAGATCAATAGTGAGAGATTTAAAAATGAGGACAAGACAGAAAAATAATCAAACCTTCACGCCATCCCGCACACGGGTTCCCTCATAGACGGTTCCAAAACCGCCTTGGCCCAGCTCTCTGCCGATCTCATACTGGCAGCAATTGATTTCTGTTCAAAGATAAATGCAGCAGACATGAATCACCAAACATTAGCATTATTTATTTACCTAAAACTATTTAACAATATTTATAAAATATACTGTTGTTGTTAAAAAAAACAAATAGACTATTTCTGTTTGATAAATTGTGTTGTGATTGTGAAAGTAAGCTCACCCTGAATGATCACACCGGGATTCTCATTGTCCACCAGCTTCTCTTCAGACTGACCGTTTGAAGTGTGAAGAATTAAAATGTCAGACCCAGCATCATCTGCATACGGAATGACATCATCGCTCCCAGAGCGGACGGGAGTCTGGAGGTCATCTTCAGGATGTTTGTCCTGAAACGAACAATAATATAAGTGGTGTATTGTGTACAGTAAATATATGATATTGACATATACCGACTTGCCAACTTCCAGATTTCGCAATAAACCAACAACTTAATCAAAACCCTTTTTTGTTGGGTGTCAGGTGCATAAACCGCTCAGTACCTGAAACCACCCGTGGTAACGGATCCTTTCCAGATCGATACGCTCATCTGGATACCACTGCAGGCAGTCTTCAACCAAACGGCAGCATTCTGTTCAGAAAGACAGAAGAGACGATTATTATCTTAAACCGTGAGTTCGTCTGAATGTCACTTCAAACTTCACACCTCCAATCATTCATCATCTTATTCAATTCTTTTATCAAAGCACTCGTTCTGTTTTCTATCATTCAGAACTACAGTTGGTCTGATGAAGATCTCACCTATAGTCAAGCCGTCTTTGCACCACCTCCTCTCATTTATCTGGTCCAGGTCATGGACGCTGGGGAAATTTCCGCACAACATGGCGAAAAACAGCACCCCGAGCGAGTACACCGTCGCCGGCTTTCCATAGTACTCGCCCGTATGGAAGAATTCAGGGCAGAAGTACATTTCTGTGCCTGAGGAGAACAGATTAGCGTGCAATAAATGTGATGTCTCACAATATCTGCAAAATCATCTAGCATTTATGTAAACTGCTGTTCATAAAGGAAAGTGATAAAACATACCCATAAAATCTGTGTAAGCTGAGTTTTTAAGCAGATCACCGCACCCGAAGTCGATCAGTTTGACCTCCAGCGTGTTCAGGTTAATCAGGAAGTTTTCCAATTTTATGTCCCTATGGAAAACTCCCCGTATGCTGCAGATTTCAGCGGCTTCAGTCGCTTGCCACATGATATCCTTCGCTGTTTTCTCGGTGAGTCTGCCTCCTGCGCGCACCATGAAACTCAACAGGTCCTCACAGGGAGAAGGGCACTCCAGGACCATGACATAGTGGTCCAGACGGTCCTGCCAGTCCAGAAACTGGACGATTGCAGGAACATGTTCTCCCTTACAGGCAAGCATCTGAAGATAGACCTCTCGAGGAATGGGTTCAGGATAACCCGGCTAGAAGAAAGACAATTTTTATCAAACAAGGATTTAGCTCAGTCTTGACCAAACTTAGGTTTGTGTAGTACAAAAACGATGACAATGTTTTCAGTTGAATAATAACACAAGCTACTTACGATGTCCATGTAATCCTTCATTACATGCTCGTTCTTCCTGACAACTTTCACTGCCACCTGATCAACAAAACAAACAATGGATTTCAGTAAGCATTCATCCTGAACACAACTTTACTATAATACATTTACAACATTAAAGAGCGTGTTTGGTCAGGTTTCAATAGATCAAAGCACTAACGTCATGGACATTGGATACATTACGGTTTGACAAGATCAATAGTGAGAGATTTAAAAATGAGGACAAGACAGAAAAATAATCAAACCTTCACGCCATCCCGCACACGGGTTCCCTCATAGACGGTTCCAAAACCGCCTTGGCCCAGCTCTCTGCCGATCTCATACTGGCAGCAATTGATTTCTGTTCAAAGATAAATGCAGCAGACATGAATCACCAAACATTAGCAATACTTCCCTTATAAAAAATAGTTTTGGGTTGTGTTGTGTTGGCATTGTGAAAGTAAACCCTCAATGATCGCACCGTGATTCTCCACACCCTCCATCTCCTCTTCACACCGACTGTTTGAAGTGTGAAAGATTAAAACGTCCACACCATCATCGATGTCAGACCCAGCATCATCTCGATACTGAATGACATCATCGTTTTGAGAGCGGACGGGAGTCTGGAGGCAGTCTGCAGGATCTTTGTCCTGAAATTAACAAAAATAAAAGTGGTGTTTTGTGTAAATATATGATACTGACATATACTGACTTGCCAACTTTCAGATTTCAGAATAAACCAACAACTAACATCAAAACCCTTTGTTTGCCGGGTGCTCCGTACCTGAAACCACTTGTGTTTAAAGATCTTTCTCAGACGAATACGTTTATCTGGATCCTCCTGCAGACAGTCTTCAATCAAACGGCAGCATTCTGTTCAGAAAGATGGAAGAGGCCATTATTATCTTAAACCGTGAGTTTATCTGAATGTCACTTTAAACTTCACACAGCTGCTCTCATTCATCATCTTATTCAATTCTTTCATAAAATTCTTTTTTCTATCATTCAGAACTACAGTTGGTGTGATGAAGATCTCACCCTCAGTCAAGCCGTCTTTGCACCACCTCCTCTCATTGATCCAGTTCCGGTCATTGCAGTTGGGGAATTTCCCGCACAACATGGCGAATAACAGCACCCCGAGCGAGTACACCGTCGCCGGCTTTCCATAGTACTCGCCCGTTTGGAAAAATTCAGGGCAGGCGTAGTCTCTCGTGCCTGATGAAAACAGATTCATGTCACCGTTTACATTGCCACAGCGTTTTGTAGCCACTAAAAGTGAGCCTAGCGCTGAATCTGAATGCTGTCATCTCATTTATCCAAATGGTAATGTGTCTAACATACCTGTAAACGTCTTGTAGGCCGACTTTTGAAGTAGTTCACCGCTCCCAAAGTCGACCAGTTTGAGGTCTAGGGTGTCTGCTGTTATGACGAAGTTCTCCAGCTTGATATCCCTGTGGAAAACCCCCCGTTTACAGCACATGTGGGCAGCCATGGTTGCCTGCCACATGATCTCCTTGGCTGACTCCTCATCGAGTTTTCCCCCGTTACTCGCAACAAATTCCTCCAAACCCTCGCAGGGAGAAGGGCGCTCCAGGACCATGACGAACTGGTCCGGATACTCCTGCCAGTCCACGAGCCGTTCAATCTCAGGAACGTCATCTCCCTGACATGCAAGCATGTGAAGAGCCACCTGACGTGGAAGGGGTGCAGGATAACCCGGCTAGAAGAAAGACAAATTTCAAATTTTGGAAAAACTAAAGACAATATGTTTATGTAAAAAGCGTATGTAGATGTTTTCAGTTGAAGAAGAACAGGTACTACTTACGATGACGATATAATCCACCCGCTTAGTGGTATCGACATATTTCACTACCACCTAATCAACAAAACAAAGAAATGATTTACAGTCAAGTCATGCAGAAATAATTTCATTCAAAGCATTCATCATGAGCAGACATGTAAGAAATAGACCGAGCACTTAATAGTGGAAATAAGATACATTGAGAAGGTTTGTAAAGGACAGAGCGAGATATTAAACAGAGTAGCACAAACCAGACGAAAAACTATTTGCTGGGTATTTACTGTAAGTAACAAAACAAACCTTCAAGTCATCCTGCACACGGGTCCCTTCATAGACGGCTACAGAACTGTCTTCCCCCAGCATTTCACCGATCTTATACAAGCAGGAGTTGATCTCTATTAAAAGAGATGCAGAAATGTAGTTAACATAAAAACTATTTTAACAATATTTGTTCTAATTACATACGAGCGAAAGTGTGTATGTGTATGTTGGGATTATGGAAGTAAATTCACCCTGAATGATCACACCGGGCTTCTCCTCGTCTTCCAGCTTCTCTTCAGACTGACTGATTGAAGTTTGCTGGATTTCTTCATCCCTTTCCGACTCACTTGCGACTGGATTTTGAACAGCACCACTGTTCGAGTCCAACCCAAAGTGCACGTGGGAGTCACAAAGGACTGGATTCTGTACACATGCGAGTGGATCCTGAGTGGTGAGGATCTCTAGGTCACCGGTGAGAGTTTCCGGATTTTCCTGGACCTCTGCAGTGACACCCTGTCCTGAAATCTCATCTGTAGAGAGGAACGAGATCAAACACAAAATCAATTACATCCGAGGATATTTATGGAATGATGAACACTTACATTAATAATCAATCCTATTAATAGCAGGATATTGAAAAGTGACAGGAGAGTTTTACAGTACAGATTTCACTCTTATTCTCAACAAATGATCTGTTCATTCATCATCGTCCTTTTAAAAAATAAGTTACATCATAAAAACATCATAAATAAAAATAATTATCTAAGGTAAAATCTTAACCTTAGCAGTAAATGACAACATCAGACTTCAAAATTGAGGTCCTTTTATCCAGTGAATTAAAAGCATTACATTATATACCAGATCATTAGTTATAAAACATTGAAGTTTGATTCAAATATTTTGAAGCATTTCACACATATTCATATAACACATCTATAATATGTTAACGTTCATAAACTATTGATTTGTGGTCATAATCCTTCATTACCTTTTTAATGTTCAAAGGTTTAGGGTCACTTGCATAAAATATTTCTCTTGACCTTGTGTGCTTAGGTGTTATATATAAATTAAATATATAAATATATATATATTTGTGCAAACATATTAGTTTCTCCTCCATGACAAAACATTGGGTTTTGCACATTGGGTGACATGGAGCAAATAATGCTTGAAGTATCCAAACGTAGATAGACAGGAATTCATATAAAGTTTAAAAGCATCTTACAGAAAAATATGAACAAGTGAGCTGACCCCAAACATTTGAACGAAGGTAAACATAATGTAATGATATTATTTACCTTCGGCTGGCACAGCGACCGGCGTTACATCAGTAACCTGAGGTCTCTCGTCATCCCGAGCCGTTCTCCATGTCCAAAATAGGTCAACCTCCTCTACATCTCCTTCACAACTCTCATCTTGGACCTGACTTGCTCCCGAAGGCCAAAATAAATCGACTTCTTCATCACTTTCACGATTCACAAGCGAGTTATTTTTGCTACTTGCGGTCGCTGGCGCAGCTCTCCACGTCCAAAAAATGTCCTCCTGGACTCTCTCAGAATCGGTCGATGGTGTACATTGTTCGTACACACCGCTCCGATCGACAACGCCGTCAGTTTCCACTCTTTTGCCAAGTTTCTGCCCCATCTTCGCTGTTTCTCAACAGAAATTCGTTCGTCGACCGTCTCCGAGCGCGAGTAGCAAACACTGAGCAGCACAGCGCGAGCGCTCAAGATAAAATCAGACCGCCGCTTTGTGACGCAGACGTTCATTGTGACGTACGTACTTCAAGAGGTACCTTAGCTACTCATAAAAGCTTATTCTACTACTGGTAAGCAGAGGCGGATACAGAAAGTAAATGATATATAGGAATAATTCGCATCTACCTTTCAACCGGAGTCATTTTTAAATAAAATTAATGGACCGGTGTTCTGTCCCGTTGTGGCGTCAAATGCAATTCACTAAACGTCGCTCTTCAAATGAAACGGCATCACCGTGCAGTTGATTTAACAAGGCCCCTCGGCTTTCCCTGTATGCGTCAAAAGTCAGCGCAACTGCGTGCGGTGTACTAGAGTTGTTACAGGCCTGTAGGAGGAGTTTACCATTTTTATAACCGTCTCTTGTGAAAGTAAACTCGGTGTGTACCTCAGGAAAATGTCTGCATGCTTTACAAAATATGGCACCTTTGTATTGCTATATTCAATCCATACCAAACTGTTCATACCAATAAGAACTGAAGGAGCGTGGCTTTCCATCAATTACGGTATTCGGACATTTTCTGTTCTTCTATCGCGGACTGATCTGGAGGCGGACAAATTTGATTTACTAATTGAGTGAGAATATCAGCGAAGGCTTTGGCACAAATGCTGCCATTAGCACTCGACTCATTGGATGTTGCTGTGTGTATTTCACCTTCTTTATCTAGACGGGGCTTTTTAAAAAATTGCCACATGGACAGCTGTTTGTTTAGCCATGTTTACATGAGCATTGAAAGAGAATCTACAGACAGCGATATTGGCGCGCAGCGTAACTGCCGTAACGTAACTGACGTCACGTGAGCACATTCGCAATAATATTTAGATAGTATCATTAATAAACAAACAATTAATTCATACAATTCAAATTTAGAATTAAGATTAAAAAATAATATTAAAAATCATTTTCTTGGCTCTGACTGGCTCCCGCCCTGACTGGGTCCTAGGAGCGCCCAGGCCCTCCCGTAGCTCCGCCCCTGCTGGTAAATTATGTTTTATTAGTAAAAAAGGAAGAAATCTTAAAATGAGAGCTTTACTTATTGAGAGCATTGCCTGTACCCCTTCTGCTGTTTCATACTGGAACAGCCTTTTTGATCATCTAAACTGGAAAATAATATGGTCCATGCAACAAAAATATCTTCTCTCAAACAAAGTCAAAGCAATATCCTTTAAACTACTCCATAACATTTACCCTACCAAAACTTTTCTGAGGAAATAAATTGGATCTGACTTTGACACCAAATGCATTTTTGTCAGAATGACACTGAAACACGTATTCACTTGTTTTGGTCGTGCAACTGTATTCAGCAACTTTGGAAACATGTCGGTTCGTTTATTTCAAATACTATTTTGAATGTTTTTTTATGAGCCTAAAAACAGTTATTTTGGGATTTTTCTAAGGTGACCAAAATGCTTGTTTTATAATCAACCTAATTCTTTCTCTATGTAAATTTTATATACATAAATTTTCTAATTGAAAACCTATTTTTGTAGTCTTTCTACAAGAGATAAAACTGTATTTAAAAACAGTTATGTTTTCTTCTAATACGAAAGCACAAAGAACTTGTAAAATTTGCACGGCACATAAGCTTTTCAACCTATTTGAAACATTTTTTTTGTGTAATTCCCTCTCCTGTTTTTGTTTTTATTATTGTGTTTGATTGTTTGGTTTTTGTCTTGTTTGTTTTGAGCCATGGTAATGTTTTATTTTCTCTTTTCGCTCTTTTCATTAATCTTAAGTGTTTTTTGATGTTATGTTATGTTTATGTTGTAACATTGTTTTGTTATAACAAAATGTTATTATAAAAAATAAAAAAGAAGCGTATTCTGGTATAATATGTTTAGAAATATAAACTGGAATAAATGATTTATCATAGGACATAGTTTGAACCTGGGTCAGCTGACATGAAAAATGAACATGATGTCACTACAGTAACATATTACACAAAAAGTACCTTTTAAAAAGTGTTTATTGTTTTCTTCTATGGTGCAGTGCAGAACAGAAAATGTTTTGTAAGCAATATCAATAAATACAACAATGCAAATAAAACAATAGAGTAAATATCAGAGAGCAAACGTCGAAATATTATTAATAATAAGTTAATTTAAAACAAAATGTATCTATTTTATAAAGCAATTCTAAATCTAGACTTAAAACAACACCTTAAGTTTTTTTTAACCCCAATGCGATCTTAGCAGTAGAAATATAGTTTTTATGTACATAAAATACATATTCTTGTCATATTCACACGTGTGCAAATACAGAGATTCATCTTTGTATCAAACCTTCCAAAAGGAGTGTCTGTCAAATGCAAGTTATATTTTAACATGGAAACCAGAGAGGTTTTTCCTTCATGCTTCTGTAGTTCTACTTTTTTGATCACGCAGAAGCCTCTTTATAAAACAACAATGGTAAGTACTGTGAGCAGGATTTTAATATTTTAACATCAGGACATTTGTAAATCTTTAAACTGAGCCGAAGTAAACGTGACTAGTAGATTTAAATGATTGAATATAAAAGAAGTACTACAATAGTAGGTAGTGTTCTAGCTTTTGTTGAAACTAGTAACTTTGTATTGGCACCTATTCTATTATTGCTCCTGTATGACATATCGCTTATTGCTCCCTGAACTCTTTGTAATTCGCTTTGGATAAAAGGACTAAATGTAAATGTAGTATTTATACGGTCATATCAGGGGCTTCATAATGATTGATCTCCCCGCTGGTGTCTTTACTCTCTGATTCAACACTCGAATTGTGATTTTCTGGAGTGTTGCGAGTAGCTGTGTTTACATAGATCCGATCCAGTGGCTGATCAGCAGCGTTCCGCTCATTCACCCGTTCTCCCAAAAAACATCTGCGACAATACAAATGGACTGTGTTTCTAAAATGCATCATTCACATTAGAAAACTGACCTTCTGAGATCAAATCTTCTATACTTGCAGAAGACAAACAAACAACACACTTATTAAAAAAACAACCAACACACATACTGCAATTACACCTGAGAAGAAAGAAAAACAAGAAAGGTATGATATCATCATTTTTTGCATTTAATTTCTTACCACAAGGTCCATTAACCACAGGTTTCTTGTGTGTTGGTTTTTTAGATATCAGGCTGTGTGGCTCATCCTGTAATCAGTAATGAACAGTATAATGAAAACGCGCCTGATGTGTTGGTTTGACACTTGATTGACACTGGACTGCTTCTCAGTGAAGTACTGTACAGCTGACGGCGCACCATCGATCTGATATCTCGTGACATTCACCTGTTCTGGAATTCCTCTGTTCACCCGAACCTCAAATTCAGATCTCAATCCAAACTGAGCATCCCAATGCAGAGTTATAGCTCTCCCCATCCACGAATACTCACAGTTAAGGCCGGTGACTTTTGATGGAGCTGGAAAAAATGTGTATTCAAAGATACTTAACCTGGTTACAAGAGCTCGGAACTTGCCAAATGTGGAGGTTATATTTATAATATGCTTACTGGTCTCATCAGTGAACTCATATCCACGGCTTCTCACACCATTCAAAACCCAGTAGAGAGTGAAGTTGTATTTGGTTCCAGGAGAGAGAGATGTTACTGTATATGTGTCTTCATAATAATGATAAAAAAACTCTAAGAAATGTTCAGTATTGGGACCACAATGATAAATGAAACCGTCATAATTACGGTCATCATTATGTAGGCCCGTGTAAGACTCGATTTCTCCGTATTGTAGAATATAAAAATGCCTGTTTCCCAAGACATGCTTTGTGTCGCTGAACTTCAGCGTTATACTTGTATCCTTTTGACGTTGTACAGTCACACCGTCCACATTTTGTGGAGCTGAAATAGAGAACAACAGATTTTGCAGAAGACATCAACAGAAAAGAGGATGACTTGCTGTGCGTACCTCAACGCGTTTTATAAGACCTAAAGGAACTGAAAATCACCTGTAGCTGCATGGAAAAGATATCCATCGCTCATTTCTCTGTTTAATACAGCGCGGAGTATAAAGCGGTGCACCCATCCAGGATGGAGAGAGGAAACCGTATGTCTGACTACAGAAACGTTATCAGACCCACTGATGAAATTGTGTACATTATCAATCAATATCACCAGGACGTAATTGTTGATGTTGTGCACTTTATTCCATTCCATTGTCATTTCATTTTCAGTGCAGTTCAATACAGAGACACTTTCAACATCAACCACACCTGAGAACAAAATAGAGAGGGAGACAGTATACATTCAAAAACAACAAACAAACAAAATTAGGGCAAGCGTTTGTGTAACCTGTCGGACACACGAAACTCAAAACCCAACTTCTTATTAAATGGGGTTTTAAGCAGTGCTCGAATTGAATCAAGTCTTACGGGGGTCCCCACCATAAGACTTTTTTTGGTGGGGGTTAGTCTCGCAATATACAATTCATACAAAATACAAAATATATTTGATCATAGTATGCATAATTACATACTTTTCAGGGATAGAGATTTTTTCTACTGGCCCAGTCGGGCAAGTCATTGGCCCTGCCAAAATTTTCACTGTCCCCACCACAAAAAAGTGTTAAATAATATCTAGTTATTTGTTTGTTGTTTTTTTTACCTATGTAATACCTAAGCGTATGATACCATAAAAACTATTAGCCTATAACTCAAAAATTTCAACTATTGTTGAAAACAACTAATCAGTAAGTAATCAAATAAGATCAAGTAATCAAAGTATGTTTAATAGCACAGATGAATGTAATAAAGCAAACATACAAATAATCAGTGCATTTCAGGTGTTTTACATGGTCTTATAATAGTATTTATCAGGTACAGAAATTAAATAATGTAAATACTTTATAGTCTTCACTGTATTAAATATAATATTGATTCAACCTTACTAAAGTTATAATTTAATCAGTGAAGAGCAGTGAGTGTTTTTTGTCTTCGTTCTTTCATGAACAAAACTGAGACGTTTATTATGCTGCTGCCCCTTTAAGAGAAGCACGGATCTAATATAATTTATATTTTTAATATCTAATAAACCAGTTTTTTGCATTTAAAACAAGACCGGCTGTTAGTCTGTGTTAGTGTGGGATTTTTCAACGATTTCAGTGCAGTTTACAGTTACGTCCAGTAGGTGGCGGCAAGGGACCGTTATGAGTGAGTGCTTTATTCAGGAACTAACTATGGCTATCCAAAAAAAAGTTTATACAATTCTGAATGGATTAACTTGTATATAGCACAGAAACCGCACAACGAGCATTCCCTTTATAATTACTAAAAAGCTGTCACTCATCTTCATCGAGATCTCTAGCACCCCAGAACCAGGCCTAATAATAATTTACGCAAGGAATACAAAAGGCCTGACATGGAATTGATCAATATAGTGGATAGATATATACAGAGAGAAAATTACCCCTCAAAAAAGTAGAAGCTTCCTCTTCCCGACTGCGAGTGGAGGTTTATTATTCTCCATGTTTTATCTGAAGTGAGCTCCACCGGAGCGACGCCGATCAAGCACTCATGTCAACGATGTCCTGCGCTTACTAGCGTGTTTAGACGTGGGGCGGGGCCTTTACAATTCTAAGAGATATGACAACGAGCCCATACACAACCTTAATATACATTTTTGTAAATAATGAATTCACGAAATTTACCATATCCATTGCATGAATTTGTCATTTGATTCATTTGTCATCATCATTTTTACTCAAATAAAAATATCTGAGGGACCCCTAAGTCTATTTTTACTTCTTATGGGGGGTCCCTAATGCCCCAATGCAAACCATCTGATTATTCTGGCACTGAAATATCTCTAGCCATAAAACTCTTTACTTTTCATTTAACATATGTTAACTACACAACAAATGTCATGTTGCTTGCATTGTTGTTTTAGCTTTAATGGGTGTTGGTTAAAAATCCATGTGTATCTTCACCACTGCCCAAGGTTTAGCTTTAAAGCATACACAAAAGACTAATAAATATTAAACAAGAAATCAAAAACAAAAATCACTCAACATACAATCTACACAAAAATAAAACACAACCATTTGAAAATACACCTTCTCAAATGAACATCAGTTCTGGATAAAATAGTGTCATTAGCTGCAAATCCTCAAGGGAGTTTTTTTATTACATGTTGTAAGTGCTGGTTACACGCTGTATTGAAAATATTACACAATATGTTTTTATTATTATAAGACTTTTAGCTGGTCAGCACCGATGATGCTTTAAAGTTGCATTCAGAATATATTTTGGACCAATCAGAAACGCATTACATTTGTAGAATTCATACAAACTTGCTGGCAAGTCATTCAGAATTGATTGGCAATTTAAATACTATATTACATCATAATGATTTATTCACAGTTTGTAACTTTACAGTCAACATGAAATCTAAGCTGATCCAAACATGTACGAGTTTCTTTCTTCTGCGGAACACAAAAGAAGATATTTTGAAGAACGTTGACGACCAAACAACATTGACTTCCATTGTATGAACACAAAACCACCAAGACATTTCTCAAAATCTCTTCTTTTGTGTTTCACGGAAGAAAGAGTGACATACAGACTCTGAACCACACGATGGTGAGTAAATGATGTCAGAATGTTCATGTTTGGGTGAACTGTACCTTTAACACCTGTTTGTGTTTCAAAGTTAATTGCCTGTGCATGTTACCATCCCTCCAATCACCTGCCATTCAACAAACACCTTTACCAATCCGCCTTGCGATTCCAAAAGTGTAAATAGATTGCAGACATTTCATGTTGACTTTAAAGAGGCGTCAGTATTTAACTGGTCATTATCAGTTAAACAGAAGAAAACACACATAAAGCAAATGTAAGATATATTTGGGTATTGTGCTATTTCAGGTATCATTCCAATATCCCAAGATCTTCAGACTCCCGTGACGCTAAATGTTAATACTCCTTTCAGATTCAGGGTTGTTGGTGAGATCTGGCAGAAATCCTCTGTAACACTGAAGAACCTGTGACAGCTCACAGAGGAGCAGCATTCGGACTTCCACTGTCCCACCACAATGACGTCACTGCCGTGGTGCAGTCAGTCCCAAACGGACGGGACCTTTCCTACGTACAGCTCCAGTCAAATCTGCCTCCGGTCAGAGAACTGTCCATGTGTTGACCTCTGAAGGGACTCTAGGAGCTGGTCTTCTCTGTGCACTCGGCTTCTGTGCTGCGAGGGAAGTAGATGGTCGTCTTGTGCTCCTCGTACCGGTCGATGTGCTTCAGATGCACCACCATGTGCAGAGCGTACGCCAACACCAGCAGCAGGATCAGAGACGTAATCAGACCCATGAGGATCGCCGGGGTGAAGAACGTGGCGCAGTCGCTGGCCGACGCAAACTTACTGGAATGAAGGTTGAACGCTTGAATCTGTCGGGAGAAACGGTGAGGTGAGAAAAACACGTGAAAGAAAAACTCTACAATGAAAAGGAATGCTCCAGGGAAAGCAGAACGTTTCATTTCACCCCGACTCTGCGCGTTCCACCACACACTTTTTAACAAGATGCTGCCTCCACGCCAAACCACACGCTTGCGTAATCGCATCACTCCCACCCACCAGCAGCTAAAAATACAGCGCGGCATGCTACAATTCCAATACGAACCATTGATCAGCCCGACAACAAGCGGAGGATGGAGGAAAGTGTCGCCTGCCAACCTGGAAGTCTGTGAACGTTATGTGCCAGTTTGCGGCGTGGTCCGTGCCGGCGCTGGGCACCAGCAGCGTGTCGTACTTCTGGAGACTGCTCACGTGCTGGCAGTGGTAGGAGTTGATGGAGGGCGCGTACACATCTGTGGCGTTAAACGTGGCCTCGTATGTCCAGTTGTAGTGGATGTAAACGTTATCGAGAGTGAACCAGTTCTGCCCGGCCGACTCGTAGAACGTGTTTGACATTTGAAGCCTGTGGAAATAAACACACATACTGTCATATCGGTTTCATCACGTAGAGGGAAAATGACTGTCTGTAACATATCTTCTCTCGTGGTTTATTAGTTTGACATAGCAAGCATAAAATAAAACAAAGTAACCTGATGGAGAGGCCTCTGAGGTCTTCTACATCCCCATAACGTAGATTGAGTCTGAAGAATAAAAAAATACACGTGACACTGCTTTTAATTGATGTAAAATGGGAGTGCAATGAGAATTACCATTGAGAACAAAAGTCAAACGCATTCAAGTAATAACAACTGACATCAATCTGTCAAAAGCGGCGTCATTATTGCCATTAATTATTGAATTAAATCACATCTTTACAATAGTGGTGTGTATCTGGACTCACATGGCTTTATCTTTACTGCAGAAAGACCCTTTGGTGTCCACTGGTGCATCTGGGCCGAAGGTTCTGTCCGTGAGGTCCACTAAACTGTGATTCCTGTACCTGATGGCCAGTTTGCGGGCTCTGAAGAGGATGCAGGTTTTTCCGTTGTGCGCCACGCTCAGAGGAGAGTACGGCATCGCTCCTGGAATCTGCAGCAATCTCCTGCGTGATGGAGCGTGCGGGTGCCGTCCATACGGCTGAAACACACAATACATCAACAGGTGACACAGGGGCTAGTTGTCACACCAGGGTTTATTTCTAAGAGTGAGTTTCAAGAGGAACAAAGATCAGTTGCCATATATGTCACCCATATGGAGAAAGCTGTCACATTGCACATTATATCAGTCAAATAACATTTAACACTAAATGTGACAACTTGCCCCAAACGGACATGTATGAAAATAATCTTGTATTAATAGGTATCATTGTGCTTTCACTGTGCTTTCAAAAGCTACTATAAAAGTATAATACTGTATTGTTTTTAGAGGATAAAATGGAGAACACAAGCATCTACGTAACTGATCTTTTGATACAGCATAGTCAAATCCCGTCCTTAAAGCAAATCAGGTGAACTTTCGAAAAAGTTTAAAGCAGAATAAAATTCCTGATTGAAAAATGTAGCAATCTGTTTTTCCACAGATAACGCAGTCTGTCACGTATTAAATAGATCTTGTTTGGATGGAAATCTGCACCCCAGCGGCAGCACAAGGTCACTTTGGCTCCTCTGGCAGACTGTGGCTCATCTCACCTGCAGAGCTCGTCTGAGACGAACTTCAAACGGCGAAGCATCACCGCCGACGCCATCTGCACGAGAGCACAACCAATGAGAGATTCTGACGAAATGGCACCGCAGCATAATCACACGATTCAATCAAATATGTCATTTCAAGAAGTAGAATTAAGGTCTACAATGCAAAAGATTTCCATGGTCCTAAAATCATTTTTCTGTTCTATAATAGGAAATACCAAATAGACTGAAACTAACAAAACATCCTTTTTAATTGCCAAACATGTAGACACATAAGAACCGTATGTAGCAAAACAAACATACTTTCTCGACTGATGTCTTGAGATGGTGGCTCATCTGAGCTGTAAGCATAAGACGTGCATTGCATTAATATGAGAACTCTTTGAATAATGAGATATAAACATTCATAAACGAATCATTTTTATCTGTTTGAATACAGTCACTGGAGCAGCAGCCCCCAGCAGATATGATCTTCACACTTCATGAATATCAATGAGATGTTGAAGAAGCTTTGATGGTGTGAGTCACTGTTTGGAACGTCACCCTCCATAAAGTGAGACAAACATTCGTTCAAGTCGGTTTTTATGCTTCGCTTTGATCCCAGAGGAAATGTTATTGCTCAGAGGTTGATATTTCATTGCTCAGGAGACATAACTTTCCCTTTAAGTGTTAACTTCTTCTCAAGTGCCCCCCCCCAAAAAAACCTTTAAAATAAAATGAATGAGGATGGCATAGGCAAATCTGATCATAGTCTGAGATAGTAGATGGATCTGAATGCCAAATAGGAAAAACAGTTGAGTTATTAAAGAGATCGCTGTGTTTCCTACAGGTCGTTATGCAGAAGGATTACTCAACTCTTAACTGTCTTATCACAAAGTAAGGCCGGAATTGGCTGAGCCTTCTCAGACCCGATTACGGGTCGGGCTGACAACGCTGGTACACATTTACAGTCAGAGATTAAAATCGGATGCCTTGAGTTAGATGAAACTTAAAGCTCATATGCAGAAGAGGAGTTGATTATGTTCCAGGTAAAATAAAGGTGCTGTAAAAGGATATTCACAGCCATGCCAAAAAAACATTAAAGGAGTAGTTCACCCCAAAACAAACAAAAGAAGATATTTTGAAAAAAAACGTTGTGACTTGCATTGGTTTTGTGTCTATACAATAGATGTCAATGAGGACTGACAGTTTTCTTTTAACAACTTTCTTCAAAATATCTTCTTTTGTGTTCTGCAGAAGAAAGAAACACATACAGGTTTGAATTGACATGAGGGTGTGTAAATGATGACAGGATTTCTGTTTTGGGGTGAATTACTCCTTTAAGTCAACCTTTTCAAGACCTCAGGTTGTAAAAACGAACAAAATATTTTTTATGAGACGAGACGATTTTTTTCAAGACTATTAATGTAATAGAAATATATGAGTCAAAATTAAAGTCTTGTGGTAATCAGGAGCACATCACATATTCTGTCAAAACCCTTAATTACATATAAATATGAAGTAAAGTCATATTAAAACTTGCAGTTGAGGTTCTGTTGGATAATAAATGCAGATATTTGTTGTTTGTGTGAGGTGTGGTGCCAGTATAAAACCATGTATCACCTCGGGACTCCCGTTGTGCTCCAGACTGCATTTGTGTGATAGTGTGACCCTGTGAGGTGTGTACTTCTGCCCTTGTGCTCATGGTGTTAGTGTTTGTTTACCAGCCCTGTAAACATCATCAAATTGGTACGTTTTTCTGGTTTCGTGATATATTTTCATCTCATCACGCCTGTGCGATCTATTGCATCCGTAATTTTGTCTCTTGGATGGTTACATTTTTGCTATAAGAAACTGTGCGAAGGGGTTGTTGTGTTCTGTTTTTGTTACATAACTACATCTAGTCAAACAGAGATTCCGCCACAAGCAAACCTTAAACGCAGCAACTCTAAAACAAATGAATTCCAGTCAAAACGAGACGTGAAGCCAGAAAGCAAACAGAAATCCTCCTGTGGATCTGGTCCGGCGGTGCTCCTTTATCTGCTTTCTAAACATGTGGGGCGGCAGTGGGTCACACACAACACATTCATAGAATAATGGAATATGCTGACCGCTTCAAAATGCCATGAAACATATTTCAGCTGGGACGGTCGGATTAAAGCATGTCTTTAAAGTCACATCAAGATGCTTTAGCATATCAAATCTGTTAATACACAGCTAAAGCCTGGACTGGCCTACATGTAGTAAAACTCCATCTGTGCAAGTGCCTGTGGAGAAATACAAACCACGCTCATCTTCTCCTCAGCAGAACGTTGCCAATTATCGCTGCCTTTTGTTTTTTTGCCTTTTGTTTTTTCTGAAGAACAGCAATATGAAGTTGACTGTAAACATGCTGAAAAGATTTGAGCATAAAAATTGTTTAGATGCCTATGGGCTACCGCTGGGAAATAAATCAATAATCACTCAAGTAGCAAAACAGATCACATAATGTTAGTGTTACATAGCACGTGCTTTTAGCTGTTTAGAGCATGCTACAAAAATAACAATCAAAGTACAACAATATTCAAATGAAGAGTTCATAAAATGTGTATCTACTTATTTAGTGTCTCATATACATCACACAAGTCTATTTACTTATGTATAGTATATTGTTTGCGCTGTGAAATGAATGTAGATTGTAGAGGTAAAATGATGAGAAATGTTTAGTTGAAAATCCTCAATAATATTCTGAGCTCAGTATGTGACATTGCTGAGATCTGAAACTCTAACTGAGACATTTTGTAAGATTTCTGGGTCTTTTTCTCAGGAGAAATATCTAAGATGCATAGAAGCAAACGTTTCCATTAAATCTCATTGATGTCTAGGAGAAATACTATATATACAGTATACAGTATAATATATATAAGATACTATTTATCTATAAACCGCTCATTCACAAAACAATCAGAGCATCACAAGATCAACCGTTAACCATAAACATCCGTAAGTCCATGTATGCAATAAATAAAATATTCATAATGTGATCCTACATCTTGAATCCACAATGCATTGCTTAATGCGCCATTCAGCAGCCCAGTGAATGCATAATAACATAATTAAAAATATATGTTCAAATCCCTTCATTCATAGCCTATATGATCAATAGAAGCATCACAGGGTGAGCCTCAGACGTGAGAGATGCTTCACAGTCCTCACATTCCAGCAGTGATGTTGATCATTTCTGCATCTCATCTGACGCTCATCTCTGCCTCCAATTTTAGTAGCAAATATGGATTTGCCCTGTAAACTGATGCTGATGGATTTTCTCTTGTGTTTCACTGCAAGAGCCCCTGAGTCTCAATTCAGACTCACCGTGTATGATGGGTGGACAAAGAATACAGGCACCGGTGCCACACCAGTTTATCACCAAAAGACACCCAGTATGTATGTATGGTCTTTGTTTCTACTGGTTTCTATCTCACAGCTGAAGCACCACGTTACTAATCGTTAAGAACTAAAGATTTTAAATTTAATACAAAATGATCAACTCACCTCCCTTCCACAAAGGCAGACAGCTGCTCATAAGACGAAGATATCTGCAGGAAAATAAAAGAAAACAAGGCAAGAAACATTGGACTCCACAGTGATGCCATGTATACATCCAGATGAGAATGCCAGAGATGATGCTGAGCTCCGCTGCTTCATAATCTGCGTGAACAACAGGCGCAAACTCAGCGCGATGACTGGCAGGCGCGGGAACCAATCAGCGACCAGCAGATGAGTTGATCCAGCGACGCGGCCACGCCCGTATCCAAACGCGTGCGTGTGCTGCTCACACACGCCGCGACTAAATCCATAACTAATCATCTGCACAATTAATTAACAGGAGACAATGGCATTGATCGTAAACGATTGTGGAACATTTACACTTCTGCTACTGTTTTGCATATTGAGGGTGACCTAGACGAATGAGCAGAATAGCAGAAAGATAGATCGTATTTATTTTCTTAATTGCTGCATCTGACAGCAAGATGTATTTTTCTTAACTATATATATATATCAACCCTGTACTATAAGCACTTCAGTGTATTTGTGCAGAATGGTAAAATGTCAACAATCACGCTTTCATAGACTTTCTACTGACGCTTTTCGGCACAGGCATTAGTTTGGGCTACCCTATGGGTCCTTCCAGCAGTCATTTTCGCAGAGCGTCACGTGATCGCTCTTTCCTGTCCGGACTCAGAGCACGCGATCATGGGTACGTGTTAGGCGAAAAATTAAACCTTATAAAACTCTTATACTGGATTCTATTGCATGTTTGTGCGAATATATGAGACGTTAAATAATTTATGCACCACTGTAGATACAGTAGTGGTTGCTATGATGTCAATGTTATATATATTTTGGGTTTTATTATGAGAGCATCGTGCGGCGGCCATGAGCTGCCTTTACAGACCAATAACGTTACGTTAACGTCTTGATCATCTTCATTTGACGTTACAGTGTGGCGTTTTGTAACGTCTGATTTTGTTACTACGGTGACTAATCTATTGAACTGATTTAAATGTAAACGCAAAAGGACGTTTAAGATGCACTAAGTCTCAATGGTTTCTCTGTTGAAGTTACATTATTAACCCGATCTATATAGCGAGTGTCAAAGTAATGTTCCTATTGGCATAAGAAAACTTTTTAAAAAGCACTTAAAATTTAAATGTAAAAAATGTGAAGCCCATGTAATTTTTTAAGTTAATATTATCAACAGTAGTAGTAAATACGCAGTGTTATTGAAATAATCTTACGGTGCTCAATGTTGGAATTGTAATATTTAATACATAATGTTTGATTGCTGTTTTTGTGTTTTCCTGCTAAAGGCAAGTGTCGTGGACTGCGTACTGCTAGGAAGCTGCGGAACCACCGTCGCGAGCAGAAGTGGCATGATAAACAATACAAGAAGGCTCATTTGGGTACAGCTCTGAAGGCTAACCCCTTCGGTGGAGCTTCTCACGCAAAAGGAATCGTGCTTGAGAAAGTGTAAGAATCTATACGTTAAGTCACGTGAAGTGTTGAAGACGTTGGTGTGGATTTTATATTTCATGTTGTGTGTTTTTGCAGTGGTGTTGAAGCCAAGCAGCCCAACTCTGCCATCAGAAAGTGCGTCAGAGTCCAGCTGATCAAGAACGGCAAGAAGATCACAGCTTTCGTCCCCAACGATGGCTGCTTGAACTTCATTGAGGTAAATACTGAGTTTAGATGTGAAACTATACACATCGATGTGGCTTTAAAGGTGGTGAACTCTGTTTTGAATCGATGTTGTTTTGTTGCAGGAAAACGATGAGGTTCTGGTTGCCGGATTCGGTCGTAAGGGACATGCCGTGGGTGATATCCCTGGTGTACGTTTCAAGGTTGTCAAGGTGGCCAACGTGTCTCTTATGGCCCTGTACAAAGGCAAGAAGGAGAGACCCAGATCGTAAACTGTTCTTGTTCAAACCACAATAAAAGGATTGTTTTTCAGTTCCATTCACTGTTCTTGTGTCTTTTAAAAATTATGTAGAGATGTTTGGTGTATGCAAAATGACCTAATATGAACGTAATGGGTAATCATGACTTTGTTTACTGCTGCTGGTACTAACTGCTCTCTAAACTCAACCGTGAGAACACATCTTTAAATGACTAGCTTATTTGTGTTTTTATTAGTGAGGTCAGGGCAGTTGTTAATATGATTATCTTTGGAGACTACAATTAACCTTTGCCTTAATAACGCTATTGTCAATTGAGCTACATAGTAGATTTCTTCAGTTCAGTGACCAGTTTATTGAAAAGTTGAGATTGAGGAGCAATCATGAGATTTCTGGAGTGATTACAAATGTCGCTCTGCTTTAGTCTACATGTACTTGGACTCATTTTGTGACGGAGGACTTTCCAAACTACAAGCACTTTTTAAATTTCAGTCCTGTGAAGCAATCTGTTTATATGGGGAATTGGCTCATTTCTGACTAAATATGCGAGTCCGGCTGAGCACAGCGTTCCCGGCTGTGAATGGTCACAGAGTCCAGACAGGTCTGTCATGGGTGCCAAACCATCACCAGTTTAATTCAAGTCGAACCTTTTGGGACCGTGTGCACATTTGTGGCAAGTCTTCAAAATGCTTTTTGATTCTCCGTATTACTGTCGCTGCATTTGCATGTTCTCACACAGTAAGCGGATCACAGAAGGGAGCAGGTGTGTTTTTTCTCACATAAACCATTTAAAAAGTTGGGGGAATTGACATGGATGAAAAAGTTTATACGCATCACTAACTAACTGTATTAGCAATATCAAAAATCACTTCACTGTCTATAGCTAAACACAAAACCTTAAAACTTCTGTTCATTACACCTGCTAATAATGTAATGTCGGTACAATAAACATAAGACACTATCTGGTATCAGTAACACAACGGTGATGCAGAGCTCTGTTGTTGTCCATTTGAGCAGTGGTTTGTATTTTAAGGTCAATGATCTCGGCTGTTATAGTTTCTGGAACATTGCCCTTTCAAGTCCATGTGGGTGTAAAATGTGAACTCTCCGCTTAATTGGTTTCATCCGCAATATATGAACACAACACACACACACACAAAATGTTTTTTGACTGACTGCATGGGTCTTAATAGAACATTTGTGGGCGTGTCACAGAAACCAAACAAATAAAAAACAACATTTTCAATATTGTGTAAAATTTTTAGATTTTAGAGATGTGAGTTGTGCTTGTCCATGCACAGCTCAGCACCACAATCCTTTGTTGTAGATGTCTGTCGAGATGTTGCTCCTGGGTCTTTTGAGTGTTTTAGGGCATTTCTACAGGTGGTTGCTATGGGTGCTGCCAAAAATGTCTAAAGGATTTACTTGTTTTATTATCCAGGAGGTGTAAATCAATAAAACAGTCACGTATTAGAATGCTGACACCTCTTCGTCACAAAGCACATGCTGAAAGGAAATGATCGTGTCTGTTAAATGAATATTTAGTGTCTTTCTTTACTGTATTTTGTTCCCTAACTGTAATTAAGTTACATGATAATCCTGATTCAGATGTAGTTAGTTGCTCATAGAATGCTTAGACAGTGTTGTGTTTTCCTCCTGCAGTGGTTGTGTTGGGCTCAATATCACACCCTGTGGGTTTGTGTTGGTTTTATTCAATCTCTCTCTCTCTGCAGGTGGTGTGACCGCTGGATCATAAACTGAAGGATTTGGCAGAGCAGACGTCCACGGCACCTGCAGTTTCTGTCTTCACAGGGCCTGGAGATGAGCTGTCACTGTTTCTCATGCACATAAATGCTGTATTATTCCTGTGTTTACAGCTGTCTTGAGGTATCCAGCTGTATAAGAGACCAGTAAGTAAGTGAAAAGAGGAAAAGGCTTATTTGTATTTTGATTTATTTTAATTCGATTTTTTATTTAATATGTTAATGTAATACTCTCGTAGAAATGTGTTACCAAACTAAGCCACGTTTACTGATCTACACTGTAAAACATTTTGCAGCAGGTTTGCCAGTAACTTACTGTAGCTTTAATTACTACTTAATATACTTTCCAATTAGTGCTGTTTTCAATTACTTTATAAGACTTTGACTTTTGAGATTCAAAATGAGCATGAAGAGAATGGCGTTAGCACAGCAACACTGCAAAAAATGACATTCTTCCAAAGCATTTTTCTCTTGTTTTCTGTAAATATATTTAAAACTTCTTAAATCACCATACATTTACATAACAAGAAAAGCGACCTAAGATATTTAGTCTTGTTTTATGAAAGAAAAATATATAAACTAGGTAAGTTTATGCTTAAAACTAAATTGTACATTAAATCTACAGTAAGTTACTGGCAAACCTGCTGCGAAATTACAGCAAAGTTTACAGTGTATTTACAACCAAAACGCTGTTGTTAATTCTTCAGATCTTATCGATTAACTGAATAACGAAAGGTTTATTGATTCCTGACAGGCTTGTTTTAAATACAGTCTGAGGCTCAGACTTTGAACTGAATAAGCTTAAGTGATCCAAGTCAATCTTTTCCATTATAGCTTTTCCACCAATCACCCATTCTTCATCCATAAAATCAGTGTAACTCGCATGAAACCTTTTTTATAATGTTAAATCCAACCTTTCACGGCTTTTTCATGTTTTTATAGCCAATGCACCGAACAAATTACATTTCACTGTACGCATCTGATGCATGTAAGATGCTTTTGTGTTCTTTCTAGCTGCTGCAGAAGAACAATACATCCCAGAGTCAAACCGCTATCGCGACAAATGCGATAGAAGAGTGTAAGTGGATTCTGGGAAGATTAGGACAGGAACGCATAAGGTGAGTTATGAAAGGATGAAATATGTTTTGTTAGATTAGCGTCAACCCAGTGCTGGCCTAGAATCCACTCAGACTGTAATTCCATCGGTGCTGGACTCAACATATGCATTATTGTGTGCGTGCTCAAGCTTTTTCTCTTTTTTTGTGTGGTGAGCAAGTGGTCACATGCCCTACACCTCATTAGTGTTTTCTGTCATTTAACAGGCATGTGCAATACTTATTGTTTCATTTCTCGGAGTAGATTATCTTCAGGCGTTGACTGTTGTAATCTATGATCATTTGAAATGAGGTTTTGTATAATAAATATTCCTTTTTGTCGACGGTACAATCAACGTCAGCTTTTTTTATTGATGGACGCTACCGTGCTATTTCTGCAGTATAATACAGTGGGCAGTATGTGAATTTTTCTGGAGTGTGCATGGCATGTGAGAGGTTATAGGTAAAAGCAAGTTTGTATCCCACAATGCAATGCACCCGACTTGACTGTCCATATGTAATGTGATAAAACACCCGCCCTGCATCCCAATTCGCATACTGTCTTTCCTAGTATTCGAAATTAAATCGAGTATGTCCCAAATCATAGTGTGTTGAAACTAGTATTCTCAAACGTATGTGGATGGTCTACTGTTCAGGTGAGAATTCAAAGTCCAGAACCATGGACAACTTAAACGGCTGATATTACCCACGATACATCCTTGAGAGGGCGGAGTTTAGTGACGCTAATCGGCATTCATAAGAGGTGCTTCTATAAATTAATAAATGGAAGTATGCAGTAAACATTACATTAATGCATAAATACATAATGCAAAAAGGAGCTGTATTTTTCACCCACTGCAATTTCGCAATGATATGTACCAGTGCATGCTGTTTTGCTACACACTAAAAAGTACATACTTTTCATAACAAAAACCAGTACATACTTTTAGGGCACAGTATGAGCAGGCAAATTGGAGCGCAGCACTCAAAAGTCACATACTGTGCACAGTGTACTGCATACTGCAGACTTAGTATGCTCAGCGGACAGGTTGATATCGCCACCTAGTGGTAAGAACTTGTGAGACATCTCAGTCAAATCTCAAGGTTTAATGATGTACTTTTAAAAAAATATAGTCATGTGTTATTTGTGATTCTGAACCTGTGGTAGCAAGTGATTTATAGTGAACCGTCTCTGCACATGGTGTGTTCATATGTTTATAGTATGCACAACATTCTGCCCTAGTAATGTTACAGAAGTGGCGTCCCATTCTAAAGATCTGCAAGTGTGGCATCACAGGTCTGAATCCACCGGCCCTGCTGTGCCTCATGATCAAGTATTTATAGAAAAAGCGTGACCTAAATAACCCAGCATGCTGTCAGGGCGACGTCCCCCCAAACCAACCCAGGACACAACAACAACAACAACACCTTCTGTTCTAAAGGTAAATAAACATCGAGCTCTGGGTGTCACGAGGTTAAGAGTAACATTTTATTGTATTATTATTATAAATGTGCAGATTTGTTCTGCTGTTTTTTTAAATCATTGTGACATACCCTTATACTGACACACAAATGTAAAGGACACATGCAGACTAAAGCAGTTAAATGTGTTATGTTGATGTATGCATGTCGAGTAAACTGTAAATAAAACCACGTGTGAGTCCTTTACGTACGTGTTGTTTGCAATCGCATGGGCTGCAGAAAGTTGTCGGCCGTATCGCAGGTCACATGACATCTATCCTCTAACATCGCCACAGAAGACAAGGTCAGAAGGTCATGGATCCGGAAACATCTGGAGGGATTTTTGACGAGGATGTGGCAACCCAGTGCATGATCGAACAAAGTTTACTGCAGGGCCACAAGCAAAGCGAGCTGAAGAAGTCTGATGTTAGCAGGATTATTCCAATCAGCCCAGAGAGAGAGAAGATTTTCAATGCTATTAAACATGGTAAGAATATGATAAGGCATTACATTTAATGAATGTTGATTTTAAAGAAAGGACAGAAGATGATCAGGAAATTTAACCCAGATTATTTCTTTTGTTACATGTAGGCATGGGCCGGTATAAGATTTTGACGGTATGCTTCCCCAACATTTTGAAATTATGGCACCCCTTTCTAGTCTTCTTTTACATGCATTTCCAGTAATTAAACTTACATGCATTCATATATACTGTAGATATATAAATATAAATTAAGTACAGATGAGCAAACAACTAATTAAGCATAAACAAAGAACAGCACAGAACCTTTTCCGTCTTTGATCAAAACAGCTCATACCTTTGGAACGGTATAACAGAAACTTTTAGTGGTTTTAAAACCGTGACTTTCTAATCCGCGGTATACCTTGAAACCGGTATTCGTCCCATGCCTAGTTACATGTAACAATAAAACACATTTATAATAGTTTCTATCCCTGTTGTCTTTTTCCTGATGATGATGATGATCAGGTGATGAAGTTTCCCTCCGGAAGCTCACGGTTCACCAGCGTGCGTTCAGTGAGGAGGATAACACAGGTTTCATTCCTCTACATGAGGCGGCAGCCCAGAGCAACCAGAACATCCTCGACATCACATTTACCGGTCTGTCATGAGCTTCATATTGCTCACATCTTGTTTATCTTCCCAATGTGTCTATATGAAGAGATGAAGAACTGTACTGAAACTTTCAACAGCCTCTCCTGTGGAGTCGAAGGACAGAAGGACTCGTCGGGGTAAGACGGCTCTTTTCTTAGCGCTGGAGAAGGGTCTTCTAGACAACGTCTGTTTTCTGTTGGACAACGGCTGTTGTCCGGATACCCTGGATGTAGAGGAGGACTCACCTCTGGTTGTAGGTTAGTAAAAGCCAGTGAGATTGGGCCCCCGTGAAATTGTTGGACGAATGCACATTTTTTTTGTTCTGTTCACGTATTTTCTATTGAAATAATTTCTGTCATTTCATCATAGCCACTAGGAACAACCATTACGACATGGTAAAGCTTCTGCTAAACTTCAATGCCGGAGTTAACCAAGAGGGGGCGCACCGCAGAACCGCCCTGCATGAAGCCACCCGACTGGGTCTGAGGGATTTTGTGGTTTTGTTGTTGAAGTATGGGGCTCATCCTGACCCCAGGAGCGTATACGGCCTGACACCTTTAGCATTGGCAGCACAGGCCGGACATCTGGACATCGTTCGGACACTCATCCAGAGAGGTCAGAGACCGCAGCTGTAGTGCACAGACAATAGAACAATATCACTGGGTTGCATCTAAATGTACACATATCACACACTAATTGATGAAAAGTACATACTTTTGAGTATGTGGAAGGCATTTGTTACATTTTCATTTATTCATTTGGCACACAATTTAAGTGACTTTGTGGAATCCCTGAGCATCAAACCCATGATCTTGGCATTGCTAGCAGCATGCTCTACCAATATCAATTGAGCCTTTGGAAAGCAGACTCTTATCTTGTATCTTGTAGTTTTTCTAAATGATTTTCCACCAATTATTACTATGAAAACTTATGAATTTGTACATTACTGTGGCAATTTTAGTCTCGCATTGCATTTTAAGTAAAACATTTTAAAGACATCTGTCAAATTCCTCCTTTGTAGACCAAAGCCGTCAATACCAGCCCAAATAGCATGCATGAATGCAATGCACCCTTCACATACTTTTTATGATTGAAAGTATGATATTTTAATGTAATCATTTGATCCATCCGTGTCTAATTTAATATCTTGGGCTTTATAGTTTGAAAAACGTACATTTGGCAGTGAATGTCTACAGAAATAGTTTTATGTTTATATGTCAAAGTGAATAATAGTGTGATCTTCAGGTGCTGATGTGCAGTCTCAGGCTCAGGACAGCGCTACGATCCTGTTTGAGGCGTCTGCTTCAGGAAACCCTGATGTGATCTCTTTACTGCTGGAGAACGGAGCTGACGCTAATGTACCCAAACACACCGGTCATCTCCCCATCCACAGAGTGGCCCACCGCGGGCATGTCAAGTTAGTGCCATTGTTTTGTGTCTTCTGTGACACTGTGAACTGTACAGACATGACAAACCACACGGCTATAATAGCTGAAGAACATAAAAGACATGAATGAAATCCTCAGAACCCCACCTTACAAAAATATGCCGTCAAACCCGAAACATGATTCACAGACAAAGGCTTAGGTTTGGCTAAAAAATCTCAGACAGTTCAAATCTCTGAGTCTTTCTGGAGCTGTTACAGCGACAGGTGGGATTTTTCAGTACACAGATTTCAGTGATGTCTGTCAAGTAGTTTATGCAAGGATGTGACCAAATATTCAAGATTAGGGAGAACCAGATGTAAAAGTGTGATTCATTCATATTTTCAATTCAATTTTATTTATATAGCGCTTTTCACAATTGTCGCAAAGCAGCTTTACATACATCATAATATAAAATATCATTAAATATAAAAATAATACTAGGGGGAAAATGAAAGATATTAAGATACATGGTATTATTGATTAGAAGGCAAATATTGATCAAGCATTATTCTTGGTGGTTATTTCATATTTATTTGATGATTTGAAAAATTTGAAGCGCAGTTTGTCACATGTCTCATGTGTGTTTCTCAGATATTTCTCCTGAGATAAAGAGTCAGAAATCTAACAAATGTAAACGTTTCAGAAAAGACGTCAACAATGTGTCAAACTGAGCTCAGATTCGTCTCGTCTGCAATCAAAAGTCAATATTATTGAAGATCTCAATATGAACTCAAACATTTCTCATCAAATTGACCCAAATCCAGATGATTTGACCTCTACAATCTGCATTCATTTACACCTCCGTTTCTCTTTTTAGTTCTTCTGAGCAATTTTTGGAGAAACATGTCGATACTTACAGTAAATGAAGCACAGCTGAGATCATTTTCCTCCGCGTAAGTAAATCTGTTCACTTTCTCAGGGCTCTGTCTCTTCTGATACCCGTGACCTCGTGGGAAGCTGTGGATGACAGTGGGATCAGTCCTCTACATTCAGCAGCCGCTGGTGGACACACAAAGTGTCTGGAGATGCTCCTCGCTGCCGGTTACGACCCCAACTTCATGCTGTCCCCGTGGGTACGTCGTAACTATGACGACAAGCGGCAGTCCGCCCTGTACTTCGCCGTGTCAAATGACGACGTTGCCTCCACCAGAATTCTGCTGGAGGCCGGGGCCATGCCCAACCAGGACCCGGTCAAATGCCTCCAGGTGGCGCTGCGTCTGGGCAACTATGAGCTTATCAACACGCTGCTTCGATACGGCGCCAACGTCAATTACTTCTGCCGGGTGAACACAACTCACTTCCCCTCGGCGTTACAGTACGCCCTGAAGGATGAGGTGGTGCTCCGGATGCTGTGTAACTATGGTTACGATGTAAATCGTTGCTTTGACTGTCCGTATGGAGAGAACTCTCACGTGCCTCATGGTTATGAAGGCTGGAGTGATTCGGTCATTAAAGACACTCTGGTGATTTCTTTAACATTATTTGTGTTTTGTTCTGTTGAAGATGATCATAATTGTTATATTTATTTGTTGATGTTTCGCTGTCCCTGTAGTTCTGCGAAGTCATCTCTGTCTCCTGGCTGAAGCATCTCTCAGGGAATTTGGTGCGAATCATGCTGAACTACGTCGATCACGTGAGGTTTTGTTCTAAACTGAAGGCCGTCATCATGGAGCAGAAACAGTGGCCAGAAATCTGTCAAATTCAAGGTTTGTATGGCAATAAGAAGATAAAAACTAATGTTTTGGGATCCCGTCGAGAACATGCATGAAATTATATAAGGAACATGAAGTTCTATTTTATATTCAGGAGTTTGTTATTTTTATGACAATTAAACATTTACCTCAAAGTTCTTGTGAACTGTAATGTAAAAAATCTTTAAAACTTTACTCTGAGAACAAACTATTTTTCTATTTTGATTTTTGGGGTTATGTTTCTGCATATTTAATGGAATGTTTTTTTGTTTCTGAAATGGTTTTGATTCGCATTCACAGAGAACGTCCGCTGTTTGCAGCATCTCTGTCGGCTGAAGATCAGGAGCTGCTTGGGTCGACTGCGTTTACGAGCTCCAGTTTTCATGAGCTTTCTTCCTCTGCCAGACCGACTGAAACAATACATCTTATACAAAGAATATGATCTTTACAGCCAGCAGAGCCAAACTCAAAGCAGATGAGCTGATGCATTCAGAACATGTGCCTGCACCTGCACCTTTAAGATGAGACGGGCTCTGATGGACGCTGAAATGTGAAGACTGAAAAGTTTAAATACTGTTAGGGTAAACATAGGAATTTTTTTTTTTTTTTTATTAAACAAGGGGATATTTTTATACTGTGTTTATGTGTCTTCAAACCTCTTGATTCAGCCTGTGGTCTGCTAAAGAAGATTTGGCAAAGTTACAACAAAAATGCAGTAAACTCTGTAAAATCTTTACATTGTGCAGGTATGGAGGCCTTGATTTTTTTTATTAATTTGCAAAAAAATATATATTTTAAAAGTGGTCTTAAAGGGACAGCTCGCCCCAAAATGAAAATTCTTTTATCATTTATTCACTCTCATGTCGTGTCAAACCTGTATGAGTTTCTTTCTTCGGTAGAACACAAAAGAAGATATTTTGAAGAATGTCGGTAGCCAATTTCTGAAAATATCTTCTTTTGTGTTCCACTGAAAAAAGGGACACACGCAGGTTTGTAATGATGTGAGGGTGAAAAACTGACGTCTTGAATAAATTTAAGTTTTAAAAGTTCTGAAATCACTTACACTTTTGAAATAACTTTTAGTGACTGGAGTCTATGCAAATTATTTTTTAACAAATAAAATATACTTTATTTGACAAATAGCATTGTATGTCTTATTAAATTGTCATATACCCTTACACATACATAAATACCTCCAACAACACTATTAAAACATTTTAAACTCGTTACCCGAGATGTAATTATTATTTAAAAAAAAAAACTCGGAGACATTTTTTTCTATAACGTTACTGATGTAAGAAATATAACAAACATCAATAGGTGAAATTATTCATAATGCCATATTGGTGGAAGACAACCAAAGTATAATAAAAATTTAAGACGTTTAAAATAATTTCCGATACAATATTTTTTACAAACGAATGGCTTTTAATTCTTAAATAAATTACAGACGTCATCACAACATCCACAGCCCTTCCTCCAATCAGCAGCCTGGAGGAGGCGGGACTTCCGCGTTTGTGGGCGGATCCGAGTGAATGTTGATTTGTCGGAGAAAAACCGTAGTGTTGTAACTTCAATTCTAAATTAATAAACATATACAGTACAGCGTTGGTTTTAAAGTCGCAGTCATGCCTGGAATCGACAAACTACCGATAGAAGAAACTCTGGAAGACAGTCCGCAGGTAAATGATCCTTCACTTAGCAGCAGGCTAGCCAAAATAAACCCATATAACATAAATAATATCAAACATCAGCTGCTTCTCTCTCATTCTTGAAAATAAAGCAGATCACGATTTTGTCTCACGAGCAGTCCGATGAGGGCTTGATTTTGAGCTTTTGAGTTTTTCTCTGGTGGGTGGTGGACTTGGCAACATCATCTGACTTATTACAAAACACACACATATAAATCTCAAGTCGTGTCACATATAAGAAAACGCAACAGATTTTCTAGAGAACGCCTAAGGTTTCATAACAGAGCAATGCTAGGACGTTAGAAGACAAGAAAGAAGAATGGTCATATATGCATTTGATGGGTGATGATGATGATGATGAAGGTTTTGGACTGAAACCTTAATATGTTATAAGGCTTTAACTTTTGGCCTTCAGAATGTCCCCTCCCTGCTGCTTTTAATGGGAGCTGTAATGGTCTCTGTGGGTCTCTAGTGGTTGTGTTGAGATCTGTTAGTGGGTTGTTATCTGGATGGGAACCAATAGAAGACCATTAAATCCTACTAAAATAAGTCCCAAAACACACTACAGTTTTGTAAAGGTCTTAATGGTAAACAGCTGATGGAGTTGTTTCTATAGTTTCTTTCAGCAGCTGAAAGACAGTGATGGATCTTTAGAGCTTGTAGATGGCACTGGCCTCCCATTGCATCACTCATTCTGTATCACTTCAGTGTGAAAGTGATTTGTGAAAGTGTCGTCGTGTGTTTGTAATGTCACTTCTCTCGTGTTCTGTTGTCCTCTCATTTAAAACTGAGCAACACTTGTCAGATCAATCGTTTTTTAGACCAAGCTTGTGTATGTTTGTTTCTGTAGACCCGCTCTCTGCTGGGCGTGTTTGAGGAAGATGCTGCTGCCGTCTCCAGTTATTTCAGTCAGATCTTCAAAGCCATGCAGAGGATCTATGATGCCCAGGTCACAACAGATTCAATGACAACCCAAATGTTTTTATGGCATTTTGTGACATCGTCTTCATGACGAGACGATTATACATTATTTAAAAAGTAACAAGTTTTTGTTGTATCACTGAATTATGAAAAAATAAATACTGTCACAACTCCAAATGTTAACCTTATCTTTACAAGTATTCTTCTTTACTTGTTCTTTAAATGTGATGTTTTTTTCTCCTATCGTTCTTCATTCCTCCATGCATTTCTTTGCAGAATGAACTGAGCGCCGCCACTCATCTGACCTCGAAATTGCTGAAGGATTATGAGAAACAGGTGATTTCTGTCCCGTAATTTTTAGTCAGAAGTTCTGCCATGTTTCAGTTTATCTCTCCGTGGCTTCATAATGTCATGAAGTTTGTATCTCTCTGGCAGCGGTTTCCTCTCGGGGGTGATGATGAGGTCATGAGCTCCACGCTGCAGCAGTTTGCCAAAGTCATCGATGAGGTCAGAATGACATCACTTCCTGTGAGAGTGTTGCTGTGTTTTATGGTGAATAGATGCGGTTTTCCTCACACTACTCTGTGTGTTCTGTTCCAGCTCAGCTCGTGTCATGCGGTTCTGTCCACTCAGCTGGCAGATGCCATGATGTTCCCCATCACACAGTTTAAAGAGAGGGACCTGAAAGGTACAAGACTGCAATGCGTTATGGGAATTGTCTACTTTTTTATTGCACATCACATTGAAATACTTCATTCTGCAATAATATTTTTAGTCGTGTAACAGTTTCAAAATGTTTATTTATAGTTGTGCCATTTATTTATTAAGCAGGATTATATACAGTTGATGACTGTATGTTGTTCCCTAGATAACATATTTATTTTTCACTCATTTGAATATTTGCCTAGAAATTCTCACGCTGAAGGAAGTGTTTCAGATTGCCAGTGATGGTAAGCAGCAGTTGCTGTTATCATGTTTTCCACACAACACATACATTCTACACAATTACCGATGCTTAAGATATGACAAAAGTTATTTTAGTTAGTTCTTTTTGTATTTGAATGTATTTCAGATTATGACGTGGCCATTAACAGATACAGTCGTTTATCAAAGCGGAAGGAAAATGAGAAGGTGTGGCTTTTACAGCGTTGTGCTGCATGTCATTTTACATTGTGATGAATGTTATGTGTGTCTTTATTGCTGAATGTTCTGGCAGCGTTCAGTTTTGTGCTGTGATGATAGCTTTCCTGTAGCTCAGTGGTTAGAGCATGGTGCTAACAACGGCAAGGTCATGGGTTCGGTCCCAGGGATTGCACATGATTAGAAACAAATGTATAGTATAATGCAATTTAAGTCGCTTTAGCGTCTGCCAAATGCATAAAATGTAAATGATATTCATTTAATGAAAAGCACAGTGAGATTTGGCTTGATCGTCGGTACTGAGCATCTGCTGATCACAGACAGTTGGCAGACATCATCATGGCAGGTGTCCTTGTGCACGTCAAGATAAAAAAAAAACAAGAAAGAAATACTTAATGTATAAGTCACTTGTTTTTGATTTAATGCAGTAGATTCATATTGACCCGATTTAATAAAGCATGCTAAAAAAATATTTTGTCATATAGAGACCACTGTTCATCATCCCATTATTTCCCAAAGAAGAAAATGTAGTTTTACCCAAGAATGCATCAAGTTATGAAAGTGAAACATTTTGGGTCGACTTTATGTAGAAATAAATACCTGCCCTGGTGGAAATGCTCGTCGTTGATTTCAATATCAAACAACATTCCTGTGTTGAGATATCACAACGTGTTCAATGAAAATCACGTGTCCGCTGCAGGTGAAGTCTGAAGTGATGGAGGATGTCTATACCTCCAGGAAAAAGCAACACCAGACCATGATGCACTACTTCACCGTCCTCAACACGCTGCAGTACAAGAAGAAGATGACGCTCTTGGAGCCGTTACTGGGATACATGCAGGCACAGGTATCCACAGAGTCTGATAACATCTGATAATTCCCTCAATCATTCATCATAACAGACTCGTTCTCTCTTTTCATCAGATCAGTTTTTTCAAACTGGGATCAGAGAACCTGACGCAGCAGTGGGAGGATTTTCTCACCAACATTGGAACCAGCGTACAGAAGTAAATCCCTTTAATTCTCTGTCCAAAATGTTTTATTGGTTGATGGGATCAGCCTGAATTGACGTGAACTGTTGTGCGGTGAGCGTCATCGTGTGGTAACGTTGCATGCGTCTGTGCTTTCCTGATGCAGATGAGTGGTTTTTGAAATTTGCATGACATTTATTTGCCAACCGTTATTCAAAGTGCCTTTCAGACGGGGCCACTGTTAGAGTTTATATTCCTTGTGCACAGCACAATGTTATTATTGCCCGGGACAATATTCATGGTTGTTCCCCACAACCGTCCCCCAGATTTTGTGCCGAATGGTGATAACGAATACAGTTATGTTGGAGAACAGTGTGAACAGCGCTCCAGAACAGGCACAACTGTGCCCTGGGAGACCCGAGTTCGAGTCCCGGCTCGGCATCCTTTTTCGATCCTGCTCCCCTCTCTCCTCCCAATAACGTCCTGTCTCTCTACACTACCCTATAATTAATAAAGCCAAAAATATAACTTAAAAAAAAAAACAGGTACTTAGTTGTCATCTTCATGGTGTCTGTAGCGTTCGCAGGGAGATGGACAGCGAAGTTGAAACGATGCAGCAGACGATTTTGGACATGGAGCAGGCCAGCGATCCGCTCTACATGCCCGACCCCGACCCAAACAAGATCCCAGTCAACCGCAACCTGACCCGCAAGGCCGGCTACCTCAACAGACGCAAGTAAGAGAAATAACCTTCAAATCCACGCTAAATCTCATCAGCATCCGTACCTTCTCATGAGTGCTTCTCACCGCCAGTAAAACAGGTCTGGTTTCATCCACCTGGGACCGTCAGTACTTCTTCACGCAGGGAGGAAACCTCATGAGCCAATCGCGTGGTGCCGTGGCCGGAGGTCTGGTCTTGGACATCGATAACTGCTCCGTCATGGCGGTGGACTGTGAGGATCGGAGGTTCTGCTTCCAAATCACATCGTTCGATGGCAAAAAGTACGATCTTAAACTGAACTTCACGCTCAGGTCTTGAACCTCGGTGCAGTTTGATTTGATCGGTATCTTTGTGTACTGCAGGGCGGTCATTTTACAGGCAGACAGCAGGAAAGACTGTGAGGAGGTAACACGACGTCTGACGTTCACCTTAGAAAGCATTTTAAGTTCATACAGTACTGTGGCACAATAGATGCAGCTTCACTTTTTGACCTTTCTATTGAACTCTAATGTGTTTAAGACTTTTCACAGTGCTCTATATCATTTCTTTCTTCGTTATTTCAGTGGATTGCAACAATAAACAACATCTCCAAGAGGATATACCTCAGTGAGAATCCAGAGGTACGTGTAAAACTTACTTTGTAAAAACTCAGTTTATCATTGATATATTCTTTATTGTTTGAGATTTTCAAAAATGTCGTGTCAGGAAACCGCCGCTCGTGTGAATCAATCTGCTCTGGAAGCCGTCACGCCATCTCCTTCATTCCAACAGCGTCACGAGAGCTTCAGACCAAACACGTGAGACTCACGACTCTCTCACGTCTTTACAGATCACAGCCTCTTTTCTTTCTCATCTTTACCTTCATCTGTAAAGTCAAGGTCGACCCAGAACAGCCCGGTCGGGCAGTCAGTGCTCCGCCGGTTCCGATTCGCCGGCGCTGTCCTCTCTCTCTCTGGACTCGCTGGTGGCCCCGGACACGCCCATCCAGTTTGACATCATCTCACCCGTCAGCGAGGAACACGCCAGCCAGGCCAAGAGCGGCGCGCAGGGCAGGTGAAGTGTTTCAAAAGGAGGAAAGCAATTCTCAGATGTGGAGTTTATAAGCATTAAGGTTTGTTTTGTGTTTTCGTGAAAGAAGGACCAACCCGTTTGGGGAGTTTGAAGGGTCACAGTCAGAAGAGAGGGAAGGTAAAGTGTCTGTGATTGCTTAGAGAAGCGCACGCGCCAGTAAATGATGAAATTCACGTGGAGTTCGTGTTGAATTTTCAGACTCAATCCTGCATCAGCTGTTCATCGTGAGGTTCTTGGGATCCATGGAGGTGAAGGCCACGGAGAACGCTGACGTCATCTATGAGACCATGAGACAGATCCTGGCAGCTCGGGCCATCCATAACATCTTCAGAATGACAGAGTCTCATCTCCTCGTCACATGTGACTGTCTGAAGTCAGTTATTTCAAACAATGAATCGAAACTTTGAGTTTTTACCGTATCACAGACTGTAATAGAACATCGTTTTCTGTCTCTCATAACAGTTTGTTGGTTTGTTTGTTTTCAGACTTATTGACCCACAGACACAAGTCACAAGACTACGGGTGAGCCGATCAGTTACCAGCACAATGTATCACATGTTTAACTATTGTACATTGATTTATTGGGTGTTCAGATGTATAATGTGGTTCCTGCTGTGTCTCAGTTTCCTCTTTCCAGTGTCGTGCTGTGTGCAACCCATCAAGAAAACAAACGTTTGTTTGGTTTCGTGCTGCAGACGGCAGGAGGCCGAGTGGACGGACGCCCTGTCACCGTCTGCTACGTGTTTGAGTCCAACAATGACGGAGAAAAGGTGCAAAACTTTGAGGTTCTATACGACTGTATAAATAGTTGAAAAAGAGATATGATGCTGTAGTGACCATGTTTTTAAATATATATTCACTCTTTTATTTTAATGTGAACATACATAATAATGCATATACAGTCGACCCAAACTTTAAAATGTCATTGCATTAGATAACAACAAGCACAGCTGCGGAAGTCAAACCTCAGGAGTTATCCAACAGCAATGAGAAAGACTGACAGCATGAAAAAATGATTTATGAACACATAAATTGTAAATACAATTTTTCAAACACATGTACAAATATGACTGGTGCATTGCGTAAAAGTGAACCTGAACTTGTTTTCTTTGTAGTATTTGAAGTCTGAAAAAACACAGAGCACCTTTTCTGTTATTTTCTCCTTTTTCTCCAGTTTTCATTTTTTGCAAATAAACACAAATAAGAACAATATTTGTATTTGAAATTTGGGAGAAATATTTTAGTACTTTACAGAATGAAACATAAATGACCATTTTACCTAAACACATACCTATAAATAGTAAATTCAGAAAAGCTGAAAATAATTTTGACATGAGCTCCGCAGCGGTGTTTTTGATGTTGTTTGTATCTGGCACAGATCTGTGACAGTGTGGGGCTCGCAAAGCAGATCGCCGTTCACTCTGAGATGGTGAGAATTCATTTATAATAATAATAATTCATTACATTTATTTACCGCTTTTCTGGGTACTCAAAGCGCTTTACATCGAAGGGGGGAATCTCCTCAACCACCACCATTTGTTCAGATTCAAAGTTTGATGTAAGACATTTGTACCTCAAGTTTTGATAAAAGTTACTGAAGCGGTACACTGATCAGATGATAGTGAAGGATGGCTATATTCATATATCATAGTATTTTGCTTAGTATTCCTGAGTACTTGAGATATGGTATGTGTTCACACAGCCCTCGGTTTTCTTGAATCTGCGTGTGTGTGTTTTTGTGACAGGACCGCAAAGCCACACAGAAACAGAGAGATTTAGAGAAAGTCAAAGAGAAACAGAAGGAGGAGCTCAATAAACAGAAACAGATCGAAAAGGTGAGTGACACACATTTTGCATTCACATACTTGTGCAGACCATGTTTGAGCACAGGTTTATATATATTTATATAACATTTCTATCACAGTGATTTTACATCAGGTATAAGGCATAATCATGTATCATTAAATAGTACCATTTATTTCTAATAATAATAAACAGAATTTATATTTATTTTGTTAATAATAGAGGTCACAGATGTTATTAGGGGCGATTCACATTTCGCGTCTAAAACCGCGCGGAAAACGCGAGCCGCGCTTTCTGCGTGCGCGTGCGGCATTCTGAAAAGTTGAACTATTTTCATCTTGATGCGTCGCCCCCGGCATATTTGTCTTCATTTAAAATAACGAATATATGCGCCGCGGAAAAGACGCGAAATGTGAATCGGGCTTTAGTGTGTTTGAAGGTTGTTTACAATTGCCTAGCATTGTCAGTTTTTGTATTAATGTAAAAGTGTTTATCACAACAACTTTAAACCAAGATTATCCAATCAGTATTCAACATTGAATTCGGTTTACACAGCATATTTAGATTTTTCATAAGTTTTTTTGAAAACCTACAGGATCTTGAGGAACAAAGCCGTTTAATAGCCGCCTCCAGTCGGCCCAACCCACCAACCGCTGACGGACAGTTCGTAGTCCTTAGCAACAGCCCATCAGAAGACAGCGAAGCAGGGGAAGAGGGGCAGAAAAAGGGCGAATCAGAGGCCTGACAGTCAGTTTATGAAAACAGATGATCAACAAAAATGAACGACCGTCACTTTATTTCCTCAAGGGTTTTCCTGCAGCATCAAAGATTTGAGGTGTGACTGCAAAATATAACGAACCAACGCAAAATGAAATAGATTTGTTTTGATATTTGGACACGTTTGGGAAAACCCCCAAATGTTGTGTTATTTGTAAGAATCGTGTATTTTATACCATATCCGTTACTGAAATTAAATTTGCTTTCAGAGGGTTTTATATGTAGGCTACTGTACGTGTGTGTAGGGATTCACTACCATGACATACAACAAATCTCTGTTTCATACTACATCCTGAATACTAAGGTGATTTTGTTTTTCAGATTAATGAACATGATTATTACCGTATGTTGGGTGTGTTATGTTCTAATGTAATGCTGCATGTGTCACATTAACAGTAAAATAATCTTAATTGGGCTCATAATGATGGCATAAGGTTATTTTATCTTTAAAGTTACAGTAATATTGTTTCTTAAAATGTTTCCATTAAGTTCTAATAATGTACATTGTTTTGTGTTTACACAAACTGTCAGTGAAAGCCTAATTGAATATGTCATTATATGTTCGTTTTTTCTTCTCTAAATTGAAAACACTATAATTTGCGTTTTACCTCAGATCGAGGTGTAATTGTATTTTATGTCCCAGCTGTTTTGAAAACCCCAGTAAATGCATTTAAACATACCGGGTCAATATGGAGTTCAACCCAAGCAAATGGGTTAAACTTAAACGGTAACGTGTTAACTTCTTATTTTGAAGCTTCTGAAAATGATGGGCATGGGAGAAAAACTTCTGATTTAATATTGTGTCATTCATTGCTTTGTTTTTTTTAAAACCTTTCCAGAAATGTTCGTGATGCGTTTAAATGGCTCTGCAAAATCGGTCTGTGATTCATGGGGTTCAATGAAGATTGGTATTAAAAATCTGTTTTAAATGAGTTTTTAAGTCTTTCAACCTAACCCTACCAATACATGTGGTGAATTGCCCTTACAATAAGATCATCTTTATTTTTTCGTTATGGACCTTATCAAATGGATTTTAAGGTTCGCCTTAAAATTCCTCCTATAAAAAGCCAACAGTTTGTAGGTCGTATTGTTATAAACTGGTTGTTTAAGTGACAGTAACAGTTTCCAAAATAAAACTATATAACAAAACACTAATCCAAATCTGCACCTCTTGACAATCAGATTAAAATAAAGTGTAAACTTTAGGTTAGTTGTAGGTTAAGTGATTTGCTATTCATGTCTAATTAGTTTTCATTTCATTTTGCATTTAAACGGCACTAATTGGTAAATTCTTTGCAAAACAATGGAGAGACAGGAGCTGCGCTGGTGCGCTCAATGCTCTCCAAGAGCCCAAGACAAATAAACAAGCACCTCATTTATTAAAAGCAGCCAAGCAACCAGACGCGATCAATTCACCATTGAATGAAACAATTATTACATGCGGCTTCCAGCAAATTGCCAAGCAGCTATTGTGCCATTGTGTTGCGCAGCATCTTTCTCCATGCATGTCCAGAGAGAAAGGGAATATTCAGCAGGATTAGTTTAAACAGCATTAGCCCTTTATTATTATTTTAAACTCGTGTGGTAGAAAATAAGGTAAATAAGATTAGGCACTAGTCGACTGCTTTTTCATAATGCTGAAGATACTGGGGGAGGAAATGAGAATAAGATCATTCTTGCGCCTAATTTTCTACCTGGTGGGTAAAAATAATGGCACATCAGCTTTGTTTTGTCCCATTCAAAAGCGGCTTTAAGGGATTCAGTGTCCCCAGAAGATAACAGGTTAGTGCTTCAGGTCGGAAAGCCTCATTTGGACACCGAATTACCTGGAGATCCACAGACCCCATGGTGAGGTCCGGCGATTCACATGTAAAACATTCTAACTCGGGCTTTAATGGGTGACGTTTCTGGGACCCTGAGCTCGGATTTATAAAGCACAACCCCGAGCTTCCAGTTCGTGCCAGACGAGAAGACACTTGACATCTCCAAATGGCCTCTCTTACCATCAGCGCGCACCAGAACAACCCGATGCGCAGACACTCCCCGTTCACCATCGACAGCATCCTTGGGTTAGACAGACCTGATCAGAGAACAGTGTTTTCAGCGCCTTATCGACCGTGGTCAGGTAAAACGACTCTTTATTTTGAGCCGAGTCAATTGTTATTGATTCCTTCGAACCGATTATAAAATAATGATTTTGTTTAGGGGCAAAACAGCGATAACCAACAAATACACGAATGAGAAGAACATATTTTTATTGGGAATGGAAGAATTTGCAGAACCGGTTCGTCAGAAGTTCCGAATGAACCGATTCGCCAAATGAACTCGAACTTTTTTTAATGTCATGATTTTGATTTCTTTCAGACGTGAAACCTGCATGTCAGAACCGTCGCATTGTTGCAGACAGTGATGGTTTAGTTGATGTGAGAGTAAATGAAGATTACAGTAAATCAGGAGAGACATACAGAAGAACACTGAACTGGTACATCGGACGCAGGCCCAGGACAGCTTTCTCAAGTGTTCAGGTACAAAAACTAAACATGGATGAATAATGTTTATTATCTGTTTCAAATCAAAACTTTATTTGCCAAAGATGAAAAGAGGGGTGTCCATCGGATAGTTGTAAATTTACTTGTATAATAATTGTAGGTGTTTTATTATTTTCCTGTTTTTATATGTTTTAATTATATACTTTTTTTTATTATGTCCAGATCAAGATACTGGAGAGTGTATTTCAGGTGAACTCATACCCGGGCATCGACATACGTGAAGAACTAGCAGAGAAACTACGTCTGGATGAAGACAGAATTCAGGTAATGATATTTCTGTTAACAACTCTGATCATCCTTTATCTGTTAATACATAAAGGGAAATATCATTGAAAATGAATATATTACCCAGTATTAGCCTAATTAGACTGCTTTTGAATAAGGTTGTTTCATTTAGCGTAGCATTGTTTTTATTAAACTAAAATGTTTCGTGTGTTTGTTTTAGATTTGGTTCCAGAACAGGAGAGCGAAGCTGAAGCGTTCACACAGAGAATCTCAGTTTCTGATGGTGAAAAACGTCCTCGGTGATTTACAAACCAGCAGAGAAAAGCAGTGAATGGACTGTACAAACTCACATTTGCTCTCATTATTTCTCTGTTGTGATATTGTAATATATATATATTCTGTCTTCAGATGTATCTGTCAGATATTTTCAGTTTCTGATTTAAATGATAAAGATTCTTATTAATTGTTGTTGTATAGTATAAAGTCTTAAAAAAGTTTCCAAAATAAACTGTTTTTGAGAAGTTGTTTAGACTCAGATTGTCTGGGGTTAGTCTAACATTATCTTCTGCCAACTGTTAAACAAATACCCCCCCCTCATCAGCAGCACCCCCCTCTGTTAAACTAATGAGTGTGTTGTTACTGTGGGGCTCAGTAAACCCATTAAGTATTGATGAGGACACAACAGGGGATTGCTTTTCAGACATTAGTGTTTGAATCAGAGTTACAGGCTTAACATTTCCATTTATAGCATTAACAAACTTCATTATTTACTTCTTGAGGAGGTGAGGTTTACATTTAAAAACACACGTTACACAAAATATATACACGTATATATAATTTCAGAAAGTTCAGGACATCCGTCATTCTGAAGCTTCTCTCATCTCTCATCTCACCCTGAACTGTTAGCGTCTCGAGTCTGTAGAGAAACACAAACCACAAGCCTTCTCATTTTTAGCTTACATGTTCTATGTCAGCTTGAAAAGCAGATGGTATTTAGACTGAATCTGACCACAATATCTTGGGTTTTGGACAAAACAAATTCACTACAGAGCTGAATAAATCAGCTGACCTTCTGAATGATTCTCTTTTTCTCTTCTGAAAGTTATTACTCTTAGCTTCAGATGCAGTTTTCTTTTTTACACTAAAAAATCCTTTATTAGATGTTTTGTTGCAATCTAATGTCATGAAGGCAATTTCTGATATGAGAGGATATTGTACCAAAGAGATTTAGAGCTGACTTAAATCTGGTTGCACTCAGTGACCTATAAATTCCTTTAAGTTTGTTGAACAAAGAAATATGAACCATGGTAAAACATCCTCATAATTCATAATCTGATTCATCTGTTACAGTAAAGTTATCTGTTATGTACTTTGGTCTTGAATTGAAGCATTGAAAGGTTTTGCAGCTTGAATAGATAATTATACATGCAGATAATGTCTGAAACTTGTCTAAGGCGAATACAAAAATGGGATTCACCTATGCTGAAAACGACAACATGAATGCACGTGAATGTATGTTTTTAGGAAATAATTTGGTTACTTTTTTGAATAATTTAATAAAAACTGTTTTGGTGCTGTATTGGATAGCCAACCCCAGTTCCTTGCTTCATTTCACCCTGACTGCTGCTGCCATCCTGTGGATCAACCTCAAACATTCAGGAAACTTTATTGTCCTCTCAACATTACAACGAAATAAAATATTTAACAGTAGGAATTTGTTGTGATTTACACGACTTCCCAGTACTAACATACGTATATACATTAAACAAGACATGGAAATATAAATAATGTATTATTTTTCTCAAACCTGATACATTTTCCCAGTTGTCCGGTAGATGACACACTTCGCCTACAGATGGGATATTAAATCAATTCACGTAGAAATGCGCTTCTCAGTTTTTGCAGTTTTTTTTGCCAAGCTCTATAGTTCTTCTATTTATGAATTTTTATTATCATAGGTTAATCACAAATACCACAATTAAACTACGGTTACTGTAGTAAACTGTTATTTTTCGTAGTGGAAGTTAACAATCTTGGATGGTAATCAAACCAGCAAAACATATCAAAGTAACTGCTGACTCATAAACTACCACTTATATATTATCACAATATTATGTTCTTGAAGTTTCTTGAAATCAGGTTAATTTATGTACTAACAATGTATGTATTTTCTGTCTTATTGCTTCAGGACCTTTACGTTGAAAAGTGTTCATGGATGCAGCCATCATGAGAAGAGTCTCCCGCGGACAGTCGCTTCACACAGCTGAATATATTAAGCCTCCAATATAACCGGTATTTATATTCCTCGGGCGTCTTTGCCTCCTAACTGTCTCTTGAAAAATAAGCAAGCATCATTCGCACCTGTGTCTGAACATCTAAACGGAAACCTCAGAGGAGAAGTGCGCGTGTTTTTATTTTGATGAAGATATATTGAATGGCGTTGTAGAGCTCATCTCTGCTGCCCGGCTGGATTTGGAAAAGGATTTATCCTATTTGGGATATTGTCATTGGAGCGGAGGAATACACCAGAGACTGAAAACCCAGTTGGATTGACAGGTACAAGAAAGCATTTTTATGAATTACGCGTGTTTACGCAAATGCGTTTGTTTATTCGTTTCTCAGGATCCGTTACATTGTATCATCATCGACACTTGAGTGTGTTACATTGTATCATCATCATCATCATCATCATCGGGCCTGTCAGTCATTCACTCCGCGGCAGACACCTGCGCTTCTGTCACTTCTGTCACTGTTTCATTGGAAATATTTATTTCTTGTTTATAGCCCATATTTATTTACAAATAACCGCAAAACACACAGCCCACAACTATATTGTGTAACACATGCGCTCATCCTCCACTGCTCAAACTGGAGGACAATTTCTCTTTTGTATATTAACGCCTCTCTCTCTCTCTCTCTCTCTCTCTCTCTCTCTCTCTCTCTCTCTCTCTCTCTCTCTCTCTCTCTCTCTCTCGCTCGCTCGCTCGCTCGCTCGCTCGCTCACTCACTCACTCACTCACTCACTCACTCACTCACTCACATCTCATTTTATATATATATATATATATATATGTTGTGTGACTCCAAAATGAGATAACTCCGTTTTAAAATTCAAAAATCATGTTTTTTATAGTGTGCATTCTAATTAATATAAATCAAACTGCAGTTGGTTTGTTTTGATTTCAGCCATAATAAACAAAATAAAAAATATGATTTTTTTTATAAACGGAGTTATCTAATTTTGGAACCAAACTCTTCATATGTTATTCCGCCCAATCGCTGTTTTCTTACACAGTTTTATTTTGACAGTTGAACGGCCATGATGAAAAGTCATACGTCGTAATAATCAGAGGTGTAATGGGCTGCATTACACCGCTTATTGTAAGAAACATCATTATTGCATTACGCTTTTATAAGAAACATCATATAACTAATGTGCCTGTAGTGAGACAATAGTAAATTTGTGGCCACTATGATTTATACTATAAATACAAAAGTAAAACCATGGTAAATTGCGTTGTTCAAGCAAACTACTTCTTCTCCACGCTAATACGTGCTGGTTAGTTGAATCGAATACTCCGAGTCGCCCTCTGTTGTTTCAAAGAATAGCACATCGGCATGCGCGTCAACTATAACGTTAATAAAATATAACGTATAATCGTTTTCGAACATGAAAGGCGCGTTCTGTGTGATCGTACCCTTAACCTGCAAGAGCTCTTAGGTCCGCCAATCTGAAGCTCTAGTGGCTCCTAGATCTAGGCTGAAGACTCGGGGAGATCGAGAAGTTTCCACAGCTGCTCCAATACTTTCCAGTATTTCCAGTCTGCCTACGGAAATTAGAACTGGCCTTACTTTGACTATTTTTAAATGATTTTTTATTTGATTTGTCTTATAATATATGATTGTTGATGGAGTTGTCTTGATGTTTTGTAGTTTTATCCGTGGTTTTGTTGTTGTTTTTATTTTGTTAAGGGTTTTTACTTTGAACACCACTTTGGTCAACGGCAGTTGTGTTTAATCGTGCTTTATAAATCAACTGAAATTGAAATGAAATAAAAGAGATTAGTGTTGAGGTAGACAGGGGATGGCAATGGAAGCTTTACAAGAATGATCATGTGATATAACCTTTGACATGTGTGCAGGTTTTGGTCACTCTTAGTACTTTACAACAGCAAGTGTCTGTACTAATAACTTCTGCTCAGTTTTTGAAAGACCCTGGCTGCAGTGGCTGGTGCTCTTCACTGTTCTCAGTTCTGTTTTGCCTCTTCACACTTACACCTGTGCAATTAATCGAAAATTAATCGTAATCATCAATTTTGGCATTCAGCAATTACAAAAACAACATAATCGAGGTAAAACGATTATTGTGCCGCATTCCATTTTGCAAGGATCCTCTCTTTTCTTGTGGTATAAATCCACAGTGCACCCTTTTCTTTTACAGCGGTTCAGCTGTGCTATTTCTTTACATTTATTTTTCAGTTGAATTCGCAGTTTAAAAGCCAAGTTAAAAAAAAATTAAAGTTAATGAGTAATCGTGTTAAATAATCGGGATCTCAATATTGGCCAAAATAATTGTGATTACGATGTTGTCATAATCGAGCGGCCCTACTTACACCTATGAATCACTGTTCAGAAGTGTCTGATGCTGTCTGCTCACTTTCTCCTAAAATTGTAATGAGGCGTATAATTGTGACAAAGACACAGATTGTGTAGTTATGAGAATGAAAATAAACCCATTATTTCTGACATGCTTCCCCACTTTGATGATCCATTTCTCTTTGAACTCACTCTTTTCACACCTTTGAAAACAGGGTTATTTCTCTCTCAACATGTAGAACCAATTTAATGCTTGACTGTGTTTGACTGGTGGGCAGAAGGAAAGTTTGAATGTCATCATGCTCTGCGGCAGGAGCTTCAATGTGTGCTGGCTAATGAGGATGCACAGAATTTCACAGAAAGGAGAGACATGCTTCAATGTCACAGTCTCTCTCAGCGGCGGTTAACAATGACGACTGACCCTGTACTGTAAAACCACCGCAAGATCATTTCCATCATTATTAACTTCTCTAGAGAACCCCCCCAAACTTTATCTTCCACAACTCAAACTAATATCATCATTTGCTCTTCCGTCTGTGTCTATTAAACCAGATCATAGGATCATTTAATAGAGAGGGTTATGCAAATGCAACATATCCAAAGCGCATTTAGTTATCGTGGCTTAATCGTAGTCAAATTAGCAGCCGATTAATTCTTTGTCAGTTTCATACTTCACAGGTTAGTTTTACTTGCAGGTCAATGTCACGCCTCTTTGCTCACATTGTTAAGACCAAATTAATATTTTGGCTTTTATGTGTACACTTGTACACGTATTTTTTAAGCTAAGTCTTGCGAAGTGCTGTATAAACCATGTGGAGTTAAAGATTTATTGATTTTAGTCTCAACCTGTATGAGCAACAGAGATCTTACCCCACCCCTAAAACACGACCCCCGAAACGCTTTCATTTGACTTTGTGCTTCGAAATCTGTTGGCAAGGTCAAAGATATTTGTTTCCCCCACCAGCGTCTTGGTGATAAACAGAAATTCCTATCATGTTCTAGATCTCCTGTGCCTTTACGTTAACTGAAGGTCTGTTGGGCAGAGATAACCAGACGCCCCACGGTCACATGACACTGCAGCTGCGTATGGCTGTCGGACACAGCTGCGCAGACGGCTCATCTGTCTCTCACTGCTGAATCACGCTGTCTGCGTGTTTATGACACAGAAGATCAACCGGTGCTCACTATCTAGAAATGGGTCACGGGGTCTGTTCTCACAGGCCTTCGGACACGGAATGAGAAATGAAAAACATGATGGAGACACATCCACTAGTGTCCCATTGATTTGGGCCGAATAGTTTTTCTCTGCAGCTTTTGTCCTCCTGTCATTCATTGGAGCTTTGAGGGACATTTTTGTTGATGTCTTATGTAAAAGATTCATGAAACAAATCCAGGTGAGAATTGTTGGTTACAATGTTTCCAGAATTGTCAATGTTGGTGAATATCAGGCTTTACAGACTTCAATTACACCAAAGCTCTAGTGATCTATAATGCAAAAATCATTCAGATGAAGAAATGTATAAATATATTAGCGTTTAAGAACAAGACTGTTTTGAACTTTATTTATATACTTGATTAGTCGCAACAATCAGAAGGAATTAAACAAGCAGATGTGTTTGGTTCAGAGATGATCTGAGGAGATTTAGTGAAACATGGATACATAATGTCTTTAAAACCAAAAGGCATCATTCAGGAATTGTCCATTAATAAAATATGGGCCGTGAATATAATGGTAGGAAATGGTTATTCGCACCTTTATTTAACATTCTTAAGCAGTGGTTAGATGAATAATACACGCAGTTTTTTGTGGTCGCTCCTCTGGGAGAAGTCTGTTTGCGTGCAGTGTTCCAGTAGTAACAGAAGTCGTCATTAGTGTTGTTTACCTTTATTCATGTAATATCGATCATACCAAGTGCAGCATAAAATAACACAGCATCTGCCTGTGGTTCTGAGAAAAGCCCAGACGTCATGACCTCAGCAGATCTGGGTCTGGTCCAGGTGTCTGGCTTGTGACTGTGCTGAGGTCATGAGGTGTCATCAGGAGAGATCTTTAACTTGATGTCTGTCCACACGACTCTGATTTATCAACAGCTGAGCTTCTGCGTATTGATAATTCAATAAAAGCAGACGCTCTTGGCAGGTTCAGACTTCATAGACTGCAGTATAGACTTCAGATGAGGACGTCTGCTTATGAAATGTTTAAAGTTCTTTCATTACTTCATTGGATCAGCATGAGAGAGGTTTTATAGATTATATACAGTACGTTGCATGTGATGTTGTAATGATGAACGTGTTTAATAAGAACCGTGCTGCTGGACATTCCAATGATCTTTATGGAAATATTGAACCATGGTCAAATAACTATAGTGCAGAGCCTTTCTCTCAGCTATATTAAAAGACTGAAAACAGAAATAAAACACACAACTGTTTGGTAAATATAGCTTGTTACCGATGACAGGCTCTCTACAGTTATTTTAACTTAATAGTTATGATCAAAACAAACCTTTTTTTGCGAAGGTATATTTCATCCACTGCCTTTTGATTGTTAATACCTGTATATGAATGTAGGATCACAGGCTGTCATAGTGACTCATCCACTCACAATTCTTCATTTTATAATTGTAATGATTTGCTTCTAATGATTATTTTATGATTTATTCTGACTGTGTGGTTTGTTCTCTCTATGTCTGTTTGCCATGTAGTTTTTTTCCCTCCGTATAATTCTATGCCACCTGTACAGTCCTCAGTCTGTTATTGTGATTCTTTACATCTTAAAGGGACAGTTCACCCAAAAATGAAAATTCTGTCGTCATTTACTCACCCTCAGATTGTTCCAAATCTGTATAAATTCCTTTGTTCTGCTTTACACAAAGAAAGATATTTGGAAGAATGTCAGTAACCAAGCAGATCTCATCCCCCATTGATTATCACCATAGTATTTATTTTTCCTACTATAATGGCAGTAAATGGGGGATGAGATCTACTGACATTCTTCCAAATATCTTTGCATAAATGTCTTTGAACTGCTGAACACAGGTTTAGAACAATCTGAGGGTGAGTATGACACAATTTTCATTTTTGGGTGAACTATCCCTTTAAAGCTGGTGGATTCAACTGTTTAGCTTCAGTAACATGTTCTTCACTTTATACAAATGAAGATCGTACTATAACACGGTTGTTTTTCCATGTAATGTAATTGCACTTTGAGCTATAAACACACACACACAATGGCTTTAATAAGAGTCATAAATACATTAACATACCGCTGATGTTACAGCAAGCTTCTTAAATAACACAACGTTTATTTTTTGCACTTTAATGTGTGTGTTGTACAATGGAAGTCTATGTTATGGCCTCATGTAGATGTGTGTGTGCGTGTGTGTGTGTGTGCGCGTGTGTGTGTGTGTGTGTGTGTGTGTGTGTGTGTGTGTGTGTGCTTGCGTGTGCAGTCAGAATAATTGAGTTTGTGCTGATGAGGTAAAGCACAGGCCTTCAGCCTGTGTGTTCATATAACTTATGGCTCTGATTAAACTTATTAAACACAGTAAGAGCAGCAATTTGAATATAGTACATGAAACAAGATGATTCATTTCTAGAATTTGTCTTATATTTTCATCACATTCTCTAATCCAGGAAATAAACAAGAGAATTACAAACGTGGTTTTGTTTTGTGGAGAACGGCATGAGGTTTCTTTCTTTCTTTCTTTCTTTCTTTCTTTCTTTCTTTCTTTCTTTCTTTCTTTCTTTCTTTCTTTCTTTCTTTCTTTCTTTCTTTCTTTCTTTCTTTCTTTCTTTCTTTCTTTCTTTCTTTCTTTCTTTCTTTCTTTCTTTCTTTCTTTCTTTCTTTCTTTCTTTCTTTCTTTCTTTCTTTCTTTCTTTCTTTCTTTCCTTCCTTCCTTCCTTCCTTCCTTCCTTCCTTCTTTCTTTCTTTCTTTCTTTCTTTCTTTCTTTCTTTCTTTCGCTTTCTTTCTTTCTTTCTTTCTTTCTTTCTTTCTTTCTTTCTCTCTTTCTTTCTTTCTTTCTTTCTTTCTTTCTTTCTTTCTTTCTTTCTTTCTTTCTTTTCTTTCGTTCTTTTCTTTCGTTCTTTTCTTTCGTTCTTTTCTTTCTTTCTTTCTCTCTTTCTTTCTCTCTTTCTTTCTTTCTTTCTTTCTTTCTTTCTTTCTTTCTTTCTTTCTTTCTTTCTTTCTTTCTTTCTTTCTTTCTTTCTTTCTTTCTTTCGCTCTTTCTTTCTTTCTTTCTTTCTTTCTTTCTTTCTTTCTTTCTTTCTTTCTTTCTTTCTTTCTTTCTTTCTTTCTTTCTTTCTTTCTTTCTTTCTTTCTTTCTTTCTTTCTTTCTTTCTTTCTTTCTTTCTTTCTTTCTTTCTTTCTTTCTTTCTTTCTTTCTTTCTTTCTTTCTTTCTTTCTTTCTTTCTTTCTTTCTTTCTTTCTTTCTTTCTTTCTTTCTTTCTTTCTTTCTTTCTTTCTTTCTTTCTTTCTTTCTTTCTTTCTTTCTTTCTTTCTTTCTTTCTTTCTTTCTTTCTTTCTTTCTTTCTTTCTTTCTTTCTTTCTTTCTTTCTTTCTTTCTTTCTTTCTTTCTTTCTTTCTTTCTTTCTTTCTTTCTTTCTTTCTTTCTTTCTTTCTTTCTTTCTTTCTTTCTTTCTTTCTTTCTTTCTTTCTTTCTTTCTTTCTTTCTTTCTTTCTTTCTTTCTTTCTTTCTTTCTTTCTTTCTTTCTTTCTTTCTTTCTTTCTTTCTTTCTTTCTTTCTTTCTTTCTTTCTTTCTTTCTTTCTTTCTTTCTTTCTTTCTTTCTTTCTTTCTTTCTTTCTTTCTTTCTTTCTTTCTTTCTTTCTTTCTTTCTTTCTTTCTTTCTTTCTTTCTTTCTTTCTTTCTTTCTTTCTTTCTTTCTTTCTTTCTTTCTTTCTTTCTTTCTTTCTTTCTTTCTTTCTTTCTTTCTTTCTTTCTTTCTTTCTTTCTTTCTTTCTTTTGTGTTATAGCCGCTATAACTGTTACTCTAAGACTTTAAACACTGATAAAATAGCACACAGAGATTCATGATTGATTTGAATTTGCCCTTCACAGCTGTTGATTTTCCCCAATACAACGTTTAAGTATTATATTAGAATGTAATCATCTGTAGATGTATTGCTTAATGCAGAGATCTGATATCATGACACGCATCAATGTGTTTATGCTGTGTTACATCTGTTTACATTAAACTCTGGGGCAAGATGGAGCCTATCTTGAGCATTGAGAGTGCATTTTTGACTTTCACGAGTGCTAATTCAGTTTTGTATAGAAATACGTGTTTGTACTTCACATGTTTTTACAATTTAGCTGCCGGTTTAAGAAACATTCTTTGCAAGGAAACGCACTTAAAATGCTGGCTAGAGTAGGAAGCTCACAAGTGTTTGGTAATGAAAGTTTTGTAGGTTAATTAACAGTAGACCATTGAGTAATGATGCTGATGTTCCCTTGACTCACCATGCTCCAATTCTCTCTCTCTCTTCTCTCTCTCTCTCTCTCCCTCTCTCTCTCTCTCTCTCTCTCTCTCTCTCTCTCTCTCTCTCTCTCTCTCTCTCTCTCTCATCTTCTATTTTATTTTTCTCCAAACAGCTTAAGGAACATGAACAAGGTTAAGATGTGAGGATTGAGTGCACGTAAGCCCCTTTAGCTGCAAAGCGCAGAAAGAGTTTTCGACATGTCTGGTTCACTTCACTGCTGCTTCTGCCCAAGAGCTGCACATTGGATGTGAATTCTGTTGCCGTAGCGATGACCAATGAGATTGCAGACAGTCAAGTTCACCTGGTCTGTCATTCAGCTTTTGAGGAAAGCTTTCCAGGGTTCTTATCCATGTGATGCACTTGATGGCTTGCTCTGCCTCGGAGTGCCTCCATGTAGCACGTCCACGACTTCCTTATTACGCAGTCATGTTGGAAAGGTCACGCTAGACCTTTTGTTTAAAAGACTAGTGTTTAAAATGGTCGGTTCGTGTGCACATCAGGGATGTTTAAGTCTTTTGAAATCTACGTGCATCCTGGAGGCGCTCCAGCCATATATTTATGTTTAAAACCTATATAATTGACATAATAAATGACCAGTCGTTTTGCTTGACAACACCCTTATTCATCGGCTGGTGTCGTGTAGAGTCTTTTGAAGCTGCGACGAAACGGAAATTTGGACCTTAACCAACAGCCCCCCCGTTGAAGTGCATCACATGGATAAGAACCCTGGAAAGCTTTCCTCAAAAGCCTCAATTTGTTTTCGACAGAAGAAATAAACACACGGACGGCTTGTGTGACACGTGGGTGAGTGAATCATCATGCCATTTTAATTTTAAACTACTCCCTCTAAAATCTTGCTCGCATGCTGTCTCAAACGCAAACCTCTGGGATATCTTCCAGCCATTTCGGTCACAGTTTTCAGTAGGTCAGCGAACTGCTGATTTCAGCCTTCTGTTGTATTTTTTGCCTTCTGTACGTCAGACGGTCAGCGTGGGTGTCCTGTCTGATGAGATCTGGTTTAGATCTGATGGGTTGCAGGATGAAACGCTGCAGCTCTGGTTTGTGCTTTCCCCTCGACATCGTGAGAAATCACACAACCGTCTTCCTCTGGTTATAAAAAACTCAAACAAACAACACATCCCACACGCTGTCTCGCCAGTTCAGTGTTTTAAGAGGATAACTAAATAGACATCATCTCCTCCTGCTTTCAGATGGTTTTGTGTCTGGCTCTATAGACTTGTGCCAGGGCTTCAGTGGTGTAGAGGGAATGGTTGGCAGAAGCTTCGAGCAGGTGAACGCTGGGCACATTTGAGTGGGCAGAAGCACATTTGTCCTGAAACGATGGTCAGGATTTGGACTCTCATCAAACGGGCGTCTAGTGTTCCATTGCGTCAGAACGCTCCGTGTTATATAACCTCCGGCATGACAGCCTGGTGGTGAAATGGTGGTTATCTCTGCTTGTTGTCGCCGAGTTAAGCTCACGGTTTGTGGATTTAACACCGAGAAGGCTGATGGGGGTTTTCTCTGCACTTAAAACATTTCTTAAGTGCTTTGCTGGTCCTACTTTTGTGGTCCATTATACAGTATCCTCTTCTAAGCGGTTCTCTTCTGTCCATGTTCTCCTTCAGGTTCTCCATCAGGATGTTGCAGTGATCGCTGTGAGTTTCTGATCGTGACGATGGGGATTTATGGACACCTGGCCTTTTCGAATCAGGCCAACACTTCCAGAGACTTCTGCTTCTCGGCACGGATCCGCAGTACCGTCTTGCAGGGTCTGCCCTTCGGAGGGGTTCCCACGGTCCTCGCGCTCGACTTCATGTGCTTCCTGGTGAGTCTGAAACATCTACAGTTTGAAGCCTCTGATTTCTGCTTGATTATGATTTTAATAAACAGCCAAATGTCTCACGGTTTTAGGAGAGATATGACATTTACGAAGGCTTCCATCTGGTCTGTGAATTGGCTGATGCTAAATATATATCAAATAAATAAATCGAAATGAACTAAATATGTGCATATTGCAAGGATTTTTTTTATTCACAAGGTTATGTGTAGACCACTTTGAATGACACAAACAACGCTGGTCCAAAACAACTTCCCGTTTCAGTTTTTTAACACAACACAATGTTTGAACAAAATTCAACTAACCGAACATTTTTAATTGAATGAAAATGCTAAACAAATATCGTAGTTTCAATTATATATGCGAGATTCTAAAAAAATTCAATAAAATGAAGACCAGAAGTCTTTACATCTTGCGAAGTGGTCTATAGTCTATAAGATTTAGGTTGATGCAGATAGCAGAGAGACTTGTGTGGAAGATGATCAATAACAATTTAAGTTTTTAAAATAAGTATGTTGGTTATATCATTTTGAGTTATTAAATATATTTACCAACTTCTACCGCACATTGCATTATTTAGCAAATTATTGTATATCACATTTCTTTAATATCGTGCAGCCCCAAGGTTATGCTTTTTTCAATATACTGTATTTTAAAACAATTTAAATTGATTTTAGAAAAATTAATATCGTTTCGCATACCGAAAATCACATTGATTAGCATTCTATCGCATATCTCTTTCATATCGCACAGCCCTAGTACTGTATATACTGGACAGCTTTGCATGTTCGTTCAGTTCAGATGACCTAATGACTGAACAGTGTTTTTAAAAACATTTGCACTCCTCTTCATGTTTGATCATGTCGCTGGAGGGCCGGGTTTCCTTCTGATGGAACAGAAATCATGGATTGACCTCCTTCAGTTGTTTGTATTAAACATGTGGACGTGCAGAACGAGCGTCTGTCTCTGTCATACACTAGACTAGTTATTAAAGCTCATAACACTCGGTCATGTGACTGCCCTCCTGACCTGTGTATTTCTGCTGAATGCAGGACGAATCAAGCAAGAATCAAAATGATCTAGCTGTGTTAAACAAAACCAAGAGTTACATTTGTTTTGTGTGTTAACTCTTTCATATCATATTTACATTTATGTGCATTTATGCAAGATATCAAATAATAAAATAATAATACAAGATTGATCAAATTTGCGTTATCAAATCATTTATCTTTGTCTTTATGACTCTCTTTCTCTCGCCCTTTGTCTGTCTCTCACTCTCTCTGTCATCTCTCAAGCATGAATGTGTGTTGTTACAACATTGCCAAAGCGTTATGCATAAAAAAGTAGCATGCAGTAACGAAATATAAACGAACAATTTGAATTGAAATAAGGTGTAAGGTGAATGATACATATAATAAAATGTATCAAAAATACACGTTTCTGTCTTTCTGTCTCAGGTTCTTCTATTTGTCTTCTCTATCTTGCGGAAGGTGGCGTGGGATTACGGCCGTCTGGCTCTGGTGACTGATGCTGACAGGTAAATGCACACTTCTGTCTAGTACTCCTGTAATGGTCATGTCATAATGATTTCTCCTGTTTTTATTACAGTTCTTCTGTGTAGAAGTTCTGTAGGATCTGTGTGTGTTTCTGTGGAACAAGCCGCAAAAGAAATCTGTGGTCAAAAATAAAGCGAGATTCATCCTGACCTGAATGTTTTGTAGATGTTTTTGGCCTGATGTGGATGAAGGAAGGTTTTGCTCCTGAATCCTCATTCCAGGCATCAGTAGACAATCTCTTACCCAACCAATCAGATATTTTACTTATTCTGTTTTGGCCAAACTAAAGACGAATAGTGTCAGGTCAATGTATGATGATGCACTTTTTGGCAGAGTCTAAATTTGGTCCATGTTTGAACATTGTGTTTTGAAGAATGATGTGTATTAGTCCAGATGGGCCGTACCCACAAACATCATTGGCAAATGAGCTGTTGAATCAAAGACTGCATCTTCTCTAGATGATGTGTGTTAAATCTGGACCTCTATAAATAAGAGCAGCCCTGTCAGGTTCACGTTCTCTCTCAGACAGAAGATGCTCTTCCTCCGTCCGCACCTCCACATTTTCTCTTTCAGTCTGGAGATGTCACAGTGAAACTCTATTTCTTGTACCCCATGATGCTTTGCTGCTCATACACCTCACACACCACTGAAGAGTGGACACAGGAAGTAGAGATTTGAGCTTCCTGTTGAAATCTCACAGTGGATTGGATTGTTGGTTGTTAAACTCATTCCCCCGTCCACACGCACACACTTGTGTAGTGTGACATCTGTGTCCCCCCGGCGGTGTAAAACTCCAGCGTGACGTTTGGAGATTGATGATGTTTGGAGATAAAAGAGTTTCTAGCTGCTGTCTGCCGGCACTCGTTAGAAAACTCTATAATGATTACAGTGAAACACTCTCTGGAGGAAAGAGACTCTCGTTTGAAAGTGTGGCTCAGGACAGATTCTGCTGTATATTCTCTGCAGGGCTGTGTGGTTTACAGCGGACAGATTTAGATGTCTGTTGGATGGACATGTGAAGAGTAGAGTTGCAGATATAGTGTGATGTAATTGAGTCGTTGTAGACAGCTGTTGATAAACAAATACCCTAAAGACCCATTTAAACATCACGGCCATGTGGAGAATATGTTTAAAAATGTCCTGCTGTCCACACGGCCTTAAAGGCCTCATTGAAATATCAAACCCACGGTACTAAATATCTGCAATTATAATGTGTAATTGATGCTAATGTAAAAGTTATGAGAACCATTCTGGAATGCAAGATACATTTAAAGAAAATGTATCCTTAAAGGGACACTCCACCCAAAAATGAAATTCTGTCATGAATTACTTGTTCCAAACCTGTATACATTTCTTTAGTCTGCTGAACACAAAGAAAGATTTTTGGAAAAATGTTAGCAACTGAGATTTGTGGGACATCGTTGACTACCATAGTAGGAACAATTGTGTTAAACGGAACAAAAAAAATGATACAATCATTTTTCCAACTATGGTAGTCAATGACGTGCCAGAAATCTCAGTTGCTAACATTTTTCCAAATATCTTTCATTGTGTTCATCAGAACAAAGACATTTTGCTTGGAACAGCTTGAGGAAGAGTAAACGATGACAGAATTGAGTGTCCCTTTAAATTAAAGCATAATATGGATGTTGTTATACACTTAATCGACATGAAATATTCACTAGTTGCACAAGATGGCGCCGGTGAGCTTTTGGGACGCCAGAGTCGGCAGAGTAATTTCCGGTCGAATAACACTGTGTGGGAAAAGGAGGATTTTTGGCTGGCAGATATGGGTGTTTTTTAGATAAAAAAGGAGAAGGTAATATATAAGCGATGTGACAGATCCCCTTTACATTGCTGAGCACTTCGTTAAGCCAAAACAACTCGATAGTGTTATACGACCGTCGACCGGAAATTAGTCTGCCGACTCTGGCAAGAGCAAAGCTCACTGGTGCCCATTTTGTTATCTTATTAGAAAACATCTTATTTGGTTTCTGGAGTGAATTGTTCTCAAAGATTTTCATGATTTTTTCTAACGTGCAGTAACATCTCTCTGTCCACAGCTGAACGTCTGCAGTAAGGAGATGTTTTTATTGATCTTAATGAAATCATCTTTCTTCAAGCTCATTTTTGTCCTCTTTTACTTCCCCAAGACGGAAGAGAAGATTCAGTGGCCTGGAGGAGCGCGAGTAGTACGTTCCTTAAGTTCCTCTGAATTCTCCCTCGTGAACTAACCGCTCTTGTCTTCTCCTGATAAACTTGCTGGGGTTCTTTACTTTTAACCTGTTTTAACACATCACGGGTGCATCGTGCTTGGCTTTAAAGGTGTGCGTGTCTGTGCTGCTCTCAATGTTTGCTTTCTGAAGGATCTCTAACAGGATTGTGAATAACCCGCTGTGGTTTGTATGTGTTTTTGTGATGTTTGTGACGTGACTACAGCACAAGAAAAGAGCGCAGTAACTATCAGCCGGTACACAGGTAACACAACTGTACAGTGTGTGTCCCTGATCTGTTGTGACCTGAAGAGTCAATTCAGCCAAGACCCTTGAGTTCTGTGATTCATCCCCACCGTGTCACTGTGAATCATTTAGATTGGATTCTTACAGTAGCAGTGTTGAAACTCGTGAATGTAGATGTGACCTCACACACACAGTTCATGTAAGTTTGTTTAGCCAGTAGTCCCTGATATCACTGAATGTTCATATCAGTTTGGTACAACTGGACTTCTAGTCCTCATGAAAAAGACAAACAAATAGGTATGGGAAACATTTCAGGTGATTTTTTTTTCTGTTTCATGCAAGTGTCGAAAAACGAGTTGGACGTATAACGTAATATTTCAGACTTCGAATAAGTTTTGGAACGTTTTTTTCAAACATGGCCCTTCGTTACGCAACAGAGGTCGTTATTCCTTTCATGGGCAATTTTCTCCAAAACAGCGCACGCGCTCATATCAACCAGAACGAGAGCGAGAGAAAGAGCACGCACGCCCATCAATGTGCTTGTTCGGGTTAAGGAAGATCAGTGTGTTTGATTGTTCACGGCATTCCGGTGACGAATGTTTTCTAAAGTAGGCGACGCTGGATTTGCAGATGGTTTGAAACTGATAGATGGAGCGGTCCCAGGGTTAAAGATGCTAGTCATGAACCGCACGCGTTAAGTGAAAACGAGTCATACGTCTGTGTTTTCTTGGCAATCGGTGCGTATGTGAAGAATGTCAATGACACAAATGTAGTGAATTAACAGTTATACAGGGATAATGCCCACTGCACGTCTTCAGAAGGGTTGACAGTTTTCTGTCTTTTGTAAATGTGATAAAACCAAAGACTCTTCGGAGATATGAAGTATGCTCTATAGGTACTCAAGATTAACATGACTTTGGCTGAAATGGCGCATTACGTTGTTCATTTTAATTTGTAGTTTTTTTCGGCCTGGAACGTTTTCCTTTTTTTCTCAGGAATTTCAAACTCTGTGGTTTTAACAACCAGAGGTTGTGCAATATTGTGGCATCTTGGAAAACTCATTGATTTAACGACGTGAGCAATTGTAATATTGACTGAGATGGTGAACGCGTCGATGTGTCTGCAGCTGTCAAATGTGGCATCTACATGTACGTATCTATGGCTGACATGACGATAAAAATAAATAACTGTTGGTATTATTAGTGAACTGTACATGGATAAATGTTTAAGTTACAGTTACATTTAACTTTTGTTGTGTTTTAATTGACATTTGTGACCAGTCTTGAGGGTAAATTGTGTTAGAAAAATTCAATTGAAATTGAGACATCATCTGACAGCTGTATAAATAGGCTTTCTATTGATGTGCGGTTTGTTATGATATGATAATATTTGGCCGAGATACAACTATATGAAAATCTGGAATCTGAGGGTGCAAACATCAAAATATTGAGAAAATCGCCTTTAAAGGTATAGAGTGGGATTTATAGTGACCACTAGCGGTGAGTTTGAGAATTGCAACCAATTTCTCAGCCCAAAAAGATGTTTGAAGTCTTTGAAGCTGAAGAAGTCCTTAGCATGGCACATTACTCACAAAAATAAAGTTTTGATATATTTACAGTAGGAAATTTACAAAATATCTTCATGGAACATGATCTTTACTTAATATTCTTACGATTTTTGGTCACGATCATTTTGACGCATGCAATGTAATGTTGGCTGTTGTTTAAAATGTTCTGGTGACTGGTTTTGTGGTCCAGGGTCACGTTTGGTCACACTAATGCTGCTGTCATACAGTATGTTCTGTGATCGTGAGCTATTTTGAAGATGTTGCTTATTTCTAGTCAAATGATTTTTGATAAATGCATTTATTTGAAATGCTAAATGTGGTCCGGTTACCTTTTGAACCTCTATTCCTATTTCATTTGAGACGCACAGCAGGGCAGTCTGTTTCAGATAGAGTCCTGTTTTATCCTCGCGGGTCATTTTACTCCAGTAGTGTAATGAATCTGACAGCCATCCAGATCCACAGCAGAGAAAACCGTCTGCTGCTTCCGTTCCACCGAAGACCAGTTTAAAACCGTGCCATGCGTTTCCAAGACAAGTAACACAGACATCTAAATCTGGGGATTGTGTTTCTCTTTGTTTAGTATTTCTGGTGTGCTGAAGGAAATGTGTTAGAGCTGGATTCTCTGTGGCACATAAATACTTGATAACCCAGCGGAGGCTGACCTACATCCGCACGAGTAGACAATCTGATGTTCGCAGACCTGGACGTTCAGATGTTCGTTTCAGGGCTGTATAATAACACTAACCGTCGAGCCGCCCGGTGACTCCACAACCAGCATTTCTGTTATATTTCTCATTGTCGGCCTTTCTCTCTTCTTTCTCTCTGTGTACAGCGTGGCCTCAGCTCTGCATTCTGAAACACCGGACCATTATGAACGTCTGACCTCCGTGTCCAGCTCCGTGGATTTCGAACAGCGAGACAACGTAAGGCACCTGTCAATCATTCTTTCCCTCATCATCCCTGTGTGCGGCGACATCCGTGTTACCGTATGTGTGTGTTTTTCGTCTTGTCTCCCAAAGCTGTGCGAAAGTTTTTTCAGGGTGTTGAAGCTTTTTAATCCCTTCGGATGTGTGGCTGTGATGTAAAAATAAACACCAGTGCATTTGTTGTATGTTGTTTGCATTTTATGAATTTATCTCAAGACAAAATTTGTCCCGCCTCCTCGCGCCCAACACGAGTGCTCTAGCTGTTAACATCACTAACACCCTCATTCCTCGTAAACCACAATGTACCAGACTTTAGAGCCACGGTTAAAAGTCAGACGTCAGACTAGTTTGTGTGCCTGGAACACCTTTTTTCCAGAAGAGCAGTTGCGCGTCTTCATCGTTCCCTGCGGACTCCATTGATTTTTCACGTCAACATTATATCCGATGTGAAAGAAGCGGGCGTAATATGGGGCGCACGCTTCCTCCATCGTTTGGTTTTAAATCACGTTGGTCATGACGCAGCACTTTCTGTCCTGGTTCCTGCCGCCGTCCTTGAATGTTCCCGTTCTGGACTCTTATGCTGGGTTCACACCAAGCACGAATGAAGCGATTTGCATGAGTCAATGCAACATAATCAATGCAAAGACGCGAACTCGCCGGTGTGAATGTGCGTCAATCGCGTCTTCCGCGAGAAATTCGCTTAAAGACCTCATTGAAACCTACTGTTTGATGGGTCCGGACACGTGAAGACGCTCCTCGTCGCGTGAGGTTTTTCTCATCACTTGCGCGAAAATACCGAACTTTTCCCGCGAGTAATAAAGAGCGTTGGGTGTGAACGCGGCATTCGTGGTGTTTTTTTCTTCATTATTCAGTCCAAGTTATGCACTTCAAAAACAAATGTATGTTTTGTAATGAATCGAGTGAATATGTTGCCACGACTATTCTTTTATCTACAAAGCACGCTCCTTCAGATGCAAAGATTTTTTACATCATGAGAAGCTTTTCATTCAAGTGAATCCAAACTTTTAAACGCTTGTGTTTTGCAAACATCATTTGTAATGTGTAATAGGAGGAACTGATGGTTTCCTGGTTCTCCTGCGTGTAAATGAAATCAAATACCGGAGGCAGAACAATCCGTTTTTATCTCAGTCGGTCTCTCGAAGGCGGCTCATGAACGCAATCACACACTACAACAACAGCAGGTTTATTTGAATGCGTTCAGAGATGTGAGGGACAGATGTTACAGACCGCTGAGAGTGTATGTGTGACCCATCTTCAGTCTGTTCTCCGTCTCCTCTGCAGGGTTTTTGCTCTTGGTTGACAGCCATATTCCGAATCAAGTGAGTGAGTTGTTTCTCTTTAAAATGACTGTGCTGTGTACTCCGTATTCTCCACACTCTGAATCTGAAGGGACTTTTTCATCGTGAAGGGTGATGTGATTTTCCTTTACAGAGACGAGGAGATCCGTGAGAAATGTGGAGAAGATGCAGTTCACTATTTGTCCTTTCAGCGTCACATCATCGGCCTGCTGGTGGTTGTGGGAGTTTTATCTGTGGGCATCGTTCTGCCGGTCAACTTCTCCGGCAACCTGCTCGGTGAGTCCTGAGGTTCAGAGGTCAAATGATGAAAATCTGGCCTTTCATTTTCCTCTTCATTTGAGTAAAGTTGAGCTTCTCATGTTTGATCAGTTGGAGAATTGTGTGCGTGTGGTCATGACAGATGTTTCTTTTAGATGAGTTAGACGTCTCATTTGGTATGACAATTTCTAGGGGCGTTATGATTTATTGTACTTTATAACAATATATATATCGTGATAAAAGATAGGGTGTGTATTTTAGAGTTGTTGCACTTTTTTTATCCTATTAAAGGGACAGTTCACCCAAAAAATGAAAATTCTGTCATCATTTACTCACCCTCGAGTTGTTCCAAACCGGTTTACATTTCTTTGTTCTGATGAACAAACACAGAGAAAGATAATCCTCGTAACCAAACAGTTCTTGGACCAATGGTCAATGGTAGTCAAAAGTGCCCCAGAACTGTTTGCTGTCCTACATTCTTCAAAATATCTTCTTTTGTGTTCAACAGAACTAAGACAATTATAAAGCAGTTTTTCCTACTATGGTAGTCAATGGTGGCCAAAAACTGTTTGGTTACAAGCATGTGTTCATCAGAACAAAGACATTTATACAGATTTGGAACAACTTGAGGGTGAATTAACGATGACAGAATGTTCATTTTTGAGTGCACTTTTCCTTTAAGCGGTCAACACATGACTGCATCACATGAATAAGTTCAATTCAATCTTGAATGTTGTTGATTACATAACATTTTTGACATACAACAAAAATGTAATTGAAAATGTTTTAGAAAGTGCAGTTTAATATGTGCAGTTTCAGTTTTTTAAATTTAGTTCAAAGTATCGCTGTACTATTTTATCGTGAACCCAGTATTGTTTCAAATAGTTTTCCATACAAGTTTCCAGACACTGGCAAGTAAATCTGCTTTATTAATTATAATATAATAACAACTTTTGGCTAAGTAAGGCATAAATATAGAATGAAATATAAAATAAAGTATATGTAAGTAAACAAATGAAATATGGAAATAAAACTGAAGTGAAACTGTCTATAGATTATCATCACATTGAGATTGAACTTCTGTCTGCCGGCCGGGTAATTGAACGCCTGTTGCAGGGAACGAACGAAGGGCAGAGATGACAGAAAAAAAACTGGAACGCGGTCGAACAGAAGAGAATTAAAAGCTTTGAACTGAAAGAGCAACGTGCAACTCTCTCTGTTTTTATTCCTCACTTCTACCAAACTGACTTTCTCATTTATAGTTGATGAATTGTGCATTATTCTCATATTTGTGACAGTTCTTGTGTCTGCTGTCAGGTTTTGTTCAGTCCTGATGTCGTTGTTTTAGATCAGTGTGTGGTGTCGTTTGTCTGTTGTGTGTGTAGTTGTCAAATGAATCGTGTCTCTTTTGTTATCAGATAATAATGCATACAGCTTTGGACGCACAACAATCGCCAACCTGAATAAAGGGTGAGACATATAATTGTTTACATTTGAAAAAACCTGACTGAATTAAGGAGGTTCTGTGTTAAATGAAAGCGTCTCTGTCCGTGCTCTTCAGGAATAATCTCTTGTGGCTGCACACGTCGTTTGCCTTCATGTATCTGCTGCTCACCGTCTACAGCATGAGACGCCACACGTCAAAGATGCACTACAACGAAGATGACCTGGTACGTGTACCATTGTATTATACGCAAATGTATCTCTTTTTGGGATGTTCATGATACAATGATTTTGTGTTATAGCAAATGTGTACCGTACGTTCTCTTACCAGGCGTCTACAGTACGGTTTATGAAATATTCATGAGGTCTGACCTACATTTCAGCGGAGACTATTTCACCTTCATCCCAGTGCTTACGTTCCCCATTGTCTGTGCGTGTATAAATATCGTGTTTTTCTCTTGTGTCTCCAGGTGAAACGCACTTTATTCATCAACGGCATTTCTAAGTATGCAGAAGAGAGTCAGATCAAACAACACTTTGAGTAAGATTTCTCTCTTTCCCCATTTCTTGCTTCATAAATCTTGTACAGTATATTATAAACGGGTCACTTCATAGAACAGCAGCTTTCTCTAAATCATGTAACATTGGATTAACAGTTAAAATCGTATGTACTGTGCATCAGGAATGTCCTCCGGAGCTTTACCATTAAAGGGACAGTTCACCCAAAAATGAAAATTATTTTCATTCATCATTTACTCACCATCATGTCATTTCATACCTGTATACATTTCTTTGTTCTGTTGAACACAAAGAAAGATATTTGGAAGAATGCTTGCAATTTTCAGTTCTGGGACATCATTCACCAACCTAATAGAAAAAATGGTATTTTTTTTGTTCTGTTGAACCCAAAATTAGATATTTTGAAGAATTAAGGGAAAAAAAACACTGGGGCACCTTTGACTACCATTTAATTGTTTCTACTATGGCAGTCAATAGGGTTGTCACGGTACCATAAACATATCTTACGGTATTATAACTGTGCCAAATCGTATCACAGTGCTGTGTTGTGTTCATAATTGAAATCTACAAAATAAATCAACTTTCCTAAATACACAGACTTAAATGAAACATTTTGTATGTACTATAGTGAACTGTATTATGCTGTTCACTACAATGTTTTGTATTATTAACTATAGAAATGGGATAAGTCGTAGCAAATACTGAAGTATACTTTACTACGGTAATATTTACTATGGTAAGACTAAAAAAACTAGTGTCTAGGAATTTTACTGAAGTTTACTATAGTAAATACTAAAGTACACTAGAACATTTTTTACGTGGGAACTAACAAAATTTAATTTACAGAAATTTAATTTATACAGCAATGTTTATAATGGGAAATGTTAGGATTGCTTTAAATGTGAAACTAAAATGGCAGCAATTTTTCACTGAGTCGTGGCTGATTTCTTCAAGCGAAGCAAGTGACTTGATGAATGACTCACTGAATCATTAGGAGAGAAACGCATCAAAAAGGGAGATGCAAGTGGCTATATGAACGTTAATGCGCATGTAACATTCCTTACGGCACTACGATGCTACCATAAAATGAGCGGTATCGCAGGTATCTTGAAGCTTTAGCATCGCGATGCTACTGTGGCACCGGTACACCGTGCAACCCTAGTAGTCATCCCAGAAGCGAAAATTGCTGACATTCTTCCAAATATCTTTCTTTGTGTTTAACAGAAAAAAGTCATGTATACAGGACAGGTATGAAATGACATGAGTAAATGATAACAACATTTTCATGTTTCTGTCCCTTTAAAGATGAATCCATTTCCTGAGCTCATTTTTCACGCACACGTCTGCTGTAATTGTGTTTAAACTGGAGTCACGCCGTGGATCAGCCGTGGAGTGTGTACGTGCAGCGCTGAGGAGGGTCTATTAAAGATCGACACGTCTAGTGTGATTTAAACCTGAGCGCTGGTCATTCACACACAAACCCTGAATAACAGATCACCCACCGTAATGAACACAAACTCAAATGTCTCAAGAAGTTTGTTCGTTGATTTTTTTGTCCTGGTTGAACGACCAGAGCTTCTTAAAATCACTTCAAATTATCCATTGTTTTCCGTGAAAATGTCAACCTTACCATGAAAAAATGGTTTTTACAATGCTAACAGCACATATATCAACATTTGATGGTATAGAAAACCCATGTGAGGTCTCTCTTCAAGTTTTTAAAGCATTTGTTTTATTTTTAATGCATGATTTTTCATAGTCATAGATTTTCCATAGATTGTCACATCCATAACGGTACATATTGCTCATAAATGGGCACATGAAAATGAAAATAAACAAACTATTTCATGTTGAATGAAGAGTCGTCCCTCCTTTATTCATTGGGTTGTGTTGCTTCGGGTTTGTGCATTTTAATTCACAGAAATCCTACAAAGTTTGTCATCACCAAAAAACGTGTCCCATTTTTAAAATACAAAACGTGTTATATACTGACATTTTTCTAATGTTTAGACTCAATTAAAACAGATGGTTCAATATATTCGGAACAAATATATTTGTAAATACATTTTTTTTGTCACGTTCATAACACAAAATGTCAGGTCCATAACGCTGGAATTGCCCTATAGTAACCTTTGTTTACCAAAGGCTTTTGTAGAAAGATTGTAAAAGTCTGCTAATTGTATCCGAGAACAATAATAGACATAAATAAATGTTGTAAAAAATGTAAAAAAGTATTAAAATGATACATTTAATAAAAAGTTCATGATATGATACGAGTCCTTTTTTGTAAATGGTGTAATTTGCTGCATGTCTAATGTCAAATGTTATTTGTGTGATGATCATCTTGTGATACGCGAGATGTTGATGACTTGATTTCTGTCTCACAGACAGGCTTACGGGAACTGTGTTGTCCTGGAGGCTCGTATTTGTTACAATGTGGCGAAACTGATGGCGCTCAATGCGGAGAGGTAACATGTCACATAATGTTGATTTAAATACTGACATGACATCTTAAAATAGTGGACATTAGTTGTCCTGTTCTGTATCCGAGTCCACAGGGCTGATCTTTATCATGTTGAACGAACCGCTGTGAGTGAACTGATCGGACCTCTGAGGACCGCTATTGATCTTTGTTCTCGGAGGGGAAAGATTATTGATCTGTTGAGCGTGTGTGTGTGTGTGTGTGTGTGTCGTACAGGAAGAAAACGGAGCGCAGTAAGAAGTTTTTCACCGATCTGATGGCTAAAGAACACATCCCCACCATGATCAACCCAAAGCCCTGCGGTCACCTGTGCTGCTGTGCCATTACAGGCTGTGAAGAGGTACAAACCTCACTGCATTACCCATAATACCCCTGTGCGACACATCACCCGTCACATGCATCCAGACCGGTCATGAATCTGGAGATTATAAATGCAAAGCTCAGCTAAATTCATCTCAAACCTTATTAGCCACTCATGAAAACATTTATCAAGTGCATTTTATTAATTTACTTTTAATACATATATAATAAATACAATTTAATTTGGTTGTCTATCTGAAAGGTAGGTTAGACAAGGAAAGTTGATTTAGATTTCTAGCGAACCAATTGAAACACATTTTTGTTGAGCGTTTTATTTTGTGGTGTGTTGGTGCTGGATTCGTTCTGTGTTGTTTTGTAGGAAGAAGCTGTGAATTATTACACTAAACTTGAGGCCAAACTGAAGGAGGAATACTGTAAGGAAAAGGAGAAGGTGAACACTAAACCGCTGGGAATGGCATTTGTCACTTTTCAGAATGAGGCCATGACTGCAATGTGAGTTATGACCCCAGTGCATTCTGGGACATTTTAGTTCCGTTTCAAATCAAAGCTATTGACTCTCTCTCTCTCTCGCACGGTTGTCTCAATGACATACGTGACTGGAGCCACTCCAGGTGCCCTCCGTTCTTCTCTAATCTCGTCTAGCGGTAAGTTTGGACTATAATCATCTCTCTGTTCGGATGTCCCCTTCGAGGGCGCAGTTCCAGATCGCTTTCGTCTGATTTGAGAGAATAATTATGGATCTAGGAGAAAGGGGAGCTGCGTACGCTCTTTGGTCCTGTCTCTCTATCGTGTCCTCTCCTCTCTTCTTCTCTTCTCATCCATCATCTTCACTTCTCTCGTCTATTCTCGTATCTCTACCCTCTCTTCACTCACTTCTCGTCTCTCTTCTGAGTCTCTGTCTCTTCTTCTCTCTCTTTCGAATCGTTCGTTCTCCTTCATTCTCGAGTTGTTTGCTGAGGCGCATCGCTAATATATATGTCCATAGAGTTATTGGCCCTCATCCTCTCTCTCCTCCGATTGCACCCAATGTGCGCCACAGATCTCCTCGGTCTCAAGGCACGAGAGCAGTGCATCCACGTGTAGCTCTTTCTACTCTCTTTTGACCCAGTCCCCATCTGTCGACCCCTCTCTATCGCCTCCCCCCGCATCTTCGAAAACCTGCTATGAGCGAGTCGCCGTCAGAGTAGTAGGCGAGCTTGACAGTCTGCTGCGCGATCTGAGGCGCTGAGGTTGTACATAGGATACTAACGCCTGGTGTACCCTTACGCGATTTCTTCTTACTTGTATATATTTGATTGAACCAACAGAGATGCCAGAATCAGTTTGGATTTGCTGTCATGCTGTTACCTATATCTGTCACTTCTCATTTGACTTTAATGTGCGGTACATCTCCTTCCATGTAGAGGCTGGATTAGCCCACTTTTCCCGCGAAGGGCAGGCTGCCAGAACTGACCCAGTCCTGGATACAAATATCCCCTTCTGATGAGCAAAGAAACAATCCAGCAATGAATACAATACTCAACAGTGAATCACTTTAAAATGTAACGTATCATAGTAGATAGTGAGAGCTGTGCTGCTGTGTAGTGATGCTGTTGTGTCATCACCCTGGATTTAGTATGCAGAATAGAAATACAAGATGCTCTTTGCCACCCCCATCCCACCCACCACATCTACAAAGGATCAGCGAAGGTGCTATAAAAAGGAGACCCTGACAACTTGGTAGAGCTGAAAAGCCTATCTTTATCAGCATCAGGTACTGTAGGACAAACAATGACACCGGTAACTGCATACTGCATATCTCTTGCTAACACTGTCTTCCTGTAAAAGTGGGCTCTGCTTGAAAGCATGAAGGATTTTGGAGATTATCCTCTTCACACTTGATGCAGGATTTCTCTCTTTTCTCAGAAGCTGCTTTGTTAAATAGATTCCAGGACATCTGGCCCTGACCACAATAATACTGTGCAAATCTCTGTCACACTACAAGTGGTCCCTGCATTCTGATTCCACTGTATTATGTAATAATAATAATAATAATGATGATAATAGCTTTGGGGATCACTTTTTATTTTCTTTAGATTTAATTTTATAGACTAAATACATCTCATGGCATAATCTAGTGTTTTACTTCAAAATGGTAAAATTGCATGGCATTCTCTTTATGGTTCACTTTTTTAGAAAGTTCAGACTAATCGTGGTATTGTATACTTTGTGTCTTTCTTTAAGGCCAGTGCAATGAAGAGGTATTTGCACCGTATTTTCAAACTTGTCCTCAAACTTTCGTCATGCCTTGCTGGCAAACATCTCTGTGTCTGGCGCTTTAAGTGCCTGTGGAAACGTGCGAAAAAATCTAGAAATGAATGAAACTCAGCCATTCATAAAAATAGGACAGATTCGCGCTTCGATTGGTCGCTGAACGCTTAATACATATTCAATGTAATTCTCGCAAACCATTGGATTACCGATTTGAGTGACGTTTTCCCGGAGCCAATGAGCTTTCAGAGGCAAATGCCTCTCGAGCCCAAGGGAAAACCGAGCAGTCCATTTGCAACACCTCATTCAAGTTTTGCGTATCGGAGAGTGCGCATTTATTGATCCGTATTAGCGAGTGGCAGACATCCATTTGGGATTAAATCTGAAACTGTGTTTCTTTTTCAGTCCGTTCCGAGAGTGCACGGCATCAGTGGGGTGAGTTTAACCCTCAAATTTTCACACTTTTATCGCTGATATGTCTGAATGGAAAGGGTTGTTTCTACGCGGCACGTAAGTTTATCATGGGCTTGCAACTGCAAACACATCTCTCCTTGGGGAAAAACGAACGCCATTTTCTCCTAGAGAGGGTTTATACTATTTTGCAACCATTTTAATGCATGGAATTTGGTCTTGATATTTTGTTATTTTGCAACGTTTACTGGAGCGTGTGTGCTTGGGATTAGCGCACTAACTTGACATTTATAGGTGGGGTCAGTGCAACATGAACGGTGTAACGTTATGGTTTTATGAATGGAGGTCTCTCTTTCCCCCCGCGGATCGAGTTTCACTTCATTGAGAAAAACAAGAGGCCGTCAGGGGGCTGAGAGCGGGAGGAGGTGGTCTTTATCCCTGCTCCATCCTATCATCATTACTTTTAGCTTTTAATTGAAGGGTAACGTTAGATGTCTCAAAAGTGCGCAATGTTTATTCTTTTTTTTTTTACTGCGGTTTAAATTTTTAGTCGTTTTTGTACATGGGCATGTGGTTGTTTTGAGTTTTTAATTTTTAAAAATTGCGAAGTTTATTGCGTCATGACAAAAGTGCGAACTGGTACGTTTGATCAGATCTGTTCTTACGTTACTGTACGTTAAGCAGTAAGATAAAAGCTTTGCGACTTTAGTTTTCCGTAAATTTATGATATTTTTAGTTATTTTTTATATTTTAATCAAATAGTTTTCATAATAAAGAATTTCATTCATTATATGATTACATGTCGATATAATATAGCCTACATACTTTAAAATAGTACCGCGTTTAAATAATAATTACAAAATAGTTTTGGTAACAAAGTTGTATTTGTTAGCGTTGGTAAATGCATTAACTAACATGAACTAACAATAAACAATATAGTTTTCAGCATTCAAAAACGTTTTTTAATGTAAATTACTGTTAATACAATTTTTCACGTTAGTTCATGGTGCATTAACTAATGTTAACAGTTACAACATTTGATTTTAAAATGTATTAGAAAATGCTGAAATGAACATGAACTAAGAATAATAAATGCTGTAGAAGTACATTGTCATTACATGTTAGCTAATCCATTATAAGTAATGTTAACAAATACAACCTTTTATAAAATGTTACCAAATAATTCTAACCCTTATGTCTAACTATTATTATTATTGCTAGTAATAATATTTTTAGAATGGGACTTAACAGAAACAGCAGGATATCTTCAGTAAAGTGAGCACAGAGTCGTCCCTCTTATGAGTTTATGTTTTAGGGTTAGCTCGTAGCTTTCCTCATGGTAGATTTTAGACAAAATTTAAGCTTTATTGTATTATATAATTTGTACGCAATCATAATGTAATGGTCCTTCCCTTCATAGTCTAATCGCAGTCCCAGATGGTTGACTTTGCTTATGTAAGCTTTACATTCATCTTTGCTGTGGATTGCATTACACAGCTCTCTTGCTCTTTTTTGCGCTCTCTCTCTCTCTCTCTCTCTCTCTCTCTCTCTCTCTCTCTCTCTCTCTCTCTCTCTCTCTCTCTCTCTCTCTCTCTCTCGCTCTGTCTCTCTCTCTCTCTCACTCTCTCGCTCACTCCATCTCGCTCCATCTCACTCTCGTTCACTCCATCTCACTCCATCTCGCTCCATCTCACCCTGTCTCACTCTCTCTCTCTCTCCGTCTCTCTCTCTCTTACTCACTCTCTCTCTCTCTCTCCGTCTCTCTCTCTCTCACTCACTCTCTCTCACTCTCTCGCTCACTCCATCTCGCTCCATCTCACCCTGTCTCACTCTCTCTCGCTCCGTCTCACTCTCTAGCTCACTCCATCTCGCTCCATCTCACCCTGACTCTCTCTCTCACTCAGCCTCGCTCACTCGGTCACTTTCTCTCTCTAGGTCTCAATCTCAGTCTCTCTCTCAATCTCGCTCACTCCATCTCTCGCTCACTCCGTCTCACTCTCTCTTGCTCACTCCTTCTCTCGCTCACTCGGTCTCTCTATTGTTCACTTGGTCTTTGTTATTGTGTTGCATTTTGGAATAAGTAAAGGTGATGTAAATCTCTCTCTACTTCATTCTCTCTCGCTCTCACAGTCTCTTGCTCTCTCTCTATCGCTCAACCGCTCTGTCAGCTCTTTCTTTGCTTACTTCATTATCTTCATGAGTTGCCCGTGGAAAGTCGATATCTTCTTAGAGATTTTTCTCATTCTGCTGAGTTTGCCGAGTGTCAGTCAGTCAAACCTCGTGTTTTGTGATGTGCGCTCAGGGAGCATCTGTCTTTAGGAGGAGTTTCCTGGTGGCTGCGCTGCTTCATCATCAACTGCATCCTCTTCATCCTCCTCTTCTTCCTCACCACCCCGGCCATCATCATCTCCACCATGGACAAGTTCAACGTCACCAAGCCTGTGGAGTATCTGAACGTAAGACTTCATGTTTCGCTTCTTACTGAATGCAGCAACACCCAGATTTGTAATGTTTAGATAGGTGGACCGTGATTCTTAAATTATACATGTACATAATGAAAATGTCTGTCTCTCTCTGAACAGAACCCTATAGTCACTCAGTTTTTCCCCACTTTGCTGCTGTGGGCCTTCTCTGCCCTGCTGCCCACCATAGTCTACTATTCTGGCTTCTTTGAAGCCCACTGGACCAGGTACTGATACTCTTTCTCTCTTTCTCTCTGTCTGGATATGCAGTGACCAGAGGCATCTTTAAAGATGAGAGAGGTTCTGTTATCGCCTCTGTTTCTCATCTGGTCTTGTGTTTCAGGTCGGGGGAAAACAGGACCACCATGCACAAGTGCTACACGTTTCTGATCTTCATGGTTCTTCTGTTGCCGTCTCTGGGTCTCAGCAGGTATCGTGTCCTTCACATTGAGTCAGACAGTGAGAGGTTCAGTCCTGATCTCTTCACGGACGGGATCACAGAGATTGTGTGGACTTGGCATGTTTGAATCTTTCTTTGGTTCTGTTTCTAGTATACGTCTCAGATGAACTAAATCATTGATACCAAAGACAATCATGACTGCTTACATTGACTTCAGTCCAGCAGTGTTTGTGCGGCGTTGCAGAATTGAATACTCCGTCAGACTTTACATTTTTGTGTCTATAATTCTTAAAAACCCTTTTGTGTTTAGTTTGGACGTTTTCTTTCGATGGCTGTTCGACAAGAAGTTCCTGGCCAATGCTACAGTCCGATTTGAGTGAGTGTACCGTTTTCTTAGTTTATTTCTTATTTACTGAAACGCTTAACCCCAGGGTCTTAACATCTGTCTTACCGGGGGTTCACACCAAACGCCAATTCAGCGATTTGCGCGAGTAGATTACATACAATGTCAATGCAAAGATGCGAAAAGACGCAAACTCGCAACAGGCAATGCGATTGCTGCGAATGTGTGTCAGTCTCGTCTTCCGCACAAGTTGCAAATATTTGTCAGCACGCGTCACTCACGCGCAAATAACAAACTTTTCCCACGAGTAATAACGAGCGAGGAACGGGATTGTTCGCGTTTGGTGTGAACACGGCATTAGAAATGTCATCATTAGTTTAGTTTTGTTGTCGTGTATTAGGGCTGATGATGGAATGCATTCAATCAAGTTGTTTAAAAGGTGTTTGTGTGTAATTGTAGGTGTGTCTTCCTCCCTGATAATGGAGCGTTTTTCGTGAACTATGTCATCGCGTCTGCGTTCATCGGGAATGCAATGGACCTGTTAAGAATTCCGGGTCTTCTCATGTACATGATCCGACTGTGTCTGGCTCGCTCGGCTGCCGAACGACGCAACGTCAAACGGGTAAAAACAAAAACACACGCATTGTTTTATAAGGATCTAAGGTTTCATTGAGGACATTCATCAAATTATAGATTATAGTACAAAAATAACTTCAAGAACACAAAGCATATTTTCAGCAGTATTATGTACAGTGTAACTATTTACATAAGATTTTTGGGGGGTGAAATATGAGCAGACGTGTTCTTGACAGGTTTCATGAGACCCACATATAGTGCACATTTCCCCCCTTGTGCGTTTTTTTTTTGTTTATGTTATGCTAATCTGTAAGGGTGTGTGTGTGTCTCTCTGCAGCATCAAGCCTATGAGTTTCAGTTTGGAGCTGCCTACGCCTGGATGATGTGCGTTTTTACTGTCGTCATGACGTACAGCATCACCTGCCCCATCATCGTCCCTTTTGGTGAGTCCGACCCCGCCCACTCCCACATCAGCCCATTCATGGACTGACAGGGTAACAGCCAATCAGAAGGAAGCGATGAGAACAAGTGAATGAGACAGACAGACACGGGGGATGGAGAGAGAGAGAGAGAAATGAAAGACGAGGTTGGGCAGGAAACTGTGTGAATAACAAAACGGATTGACTTGAAGTAAAATTGTGCATCTCCACATCGCCCCCTACTGCTCGCATGCTTCAATGCAGCCTCTTAGAATGGAAAACCAACAGAGACCACCTGCCTACACGTTGTGTGTAATTGTGTGTACGAAATATAGATCATCCTCTATTTCAGATACTTCAGGAAGACGGAAACTCTCAGGAAATCTTAAGAATAAGACTCTGTTTCTGTATTTCCGGCGTTCATATGCTCATGATATTTCTAGAACGCTTGCTCTCACACACACACACACACACACACACACACACCAGCTGGCAATGACTCATCGGGTCATGCCGGTCCTGTTTTGCGGAGGAATCTTTTTCTCTTACACTTCACAGCCCACACTGTAAACGCATGTTAATCTGAGACACAATAAACAGACACAGAATTATCTGTTCACCATCTGTGTATAAGTTCGTAAAAATGCTTTTATCCCGTGATGAATTGAACATTATAACCGTGAGGGTCACGGGTTTGAGATGAATGGGGACTGAATGAACATGTTTAGTTGAGTTTGGGGAGGGGTCTGATGACGCGTGTGTGTGTGTGTGTGTTTGTGTTGGCACAGGACTGATGTACATGCTCTTAAAGCACCTGGTGGATAGGTACAACATGTACTACGCTTACCTGCCCTCCAAACTCGACAAGAAGATCCACTCAGGAGCTGTCAATCAAGTGGTGGCCGCACCCATCCTCTGCCTCTTCTGGCTTCTGTTCTTCTCCACTGTTCGGACAGGTGTGTGTGTGTGTGTGTGTGTGTGTGTGTGTGTGTGTGTGTTTATTTCTCCTAAAATGTTTATTTTTAGGTAAACACAATTATTACTTTGTTTTTTTATAAAAAATAATTGTTTAATTGTTCTTAAAATGTATAAGTTTATTATTAGGTTAAACACAAAGCAGTGACATCACCTGACCACAGCAACTAAAGAAGATTAAAATGAACTTTCTGACTCTGTGTTGACTGACCTGGTCAATGTATGGATTCATCAGATAACAGCAATATCAGATTCTTCATTTTTTTGCCATCCGTGTTTGATCACAAAGAGGGGATGCAGATCTTTTTAACACACGTGACATCGTTCTTGTCTCTGCAGGGTTTTTGACGCCGCTGTCTATGTTCACCTTCGTGGTTCTCATCATCACCATCGTGGTCTGCCTGTCGCACGTTTGCTTCGGTCACTTTAAATACCTCAGCGCGCACAACTACAAGGTACGAGTTGCGGTACTGAAGGTACGAGCTGATTGGAGCAGTCCACCAAGCAGAATGTGTAGCTCAGGGAGACTGTCGTGGGATCCGAGCTGAAATCCTCACCACAAACTCTCTCTCTCTCTTTCAGATCGACACTAAAGACACAGAACCTGACAGAGTGGAGAACGGCCGTCCTGCCAGATCTTCACCCTCCAACAGATCTCAGGTAAAATCTGCATTTTCCACAGAATGTTGTTAGCGTCTACATAGTTTATAGAAACAATTACAATCGAAGCAATGACTTAGTTTATTTAGGGCAACGCAGACTTTTAGGAACTCTTTTGTAGTTAAAAGTATTTTCTCAAAGTACTTTTAAACATACAGTTAATGCTAATTTATGTTGCAGTTAATTGGATTTAATTTGTAGATTTTTTCTCCTATAAATCAAATTGTAAATGAATATATATAAATTTACAAAAATAAAAACTGGTCCTGTTATATACATTTACAGTGTATATTAATTTTATGTTTATCTATAAACTAGTTATATTTTTTATTTTAAATTTAAGTAATGAAATCTATATTCATTTACAGTATAACTATAAAAAAAAATTAATGATAAAATCTATGTTAATTCTAAGACATTACTTGTATTTATTATAAATTATATAATGTTAACGTGTTAATGTTCACTTGTAAATGTCATATTTAAAAAGTTTAATCGTTTAGTCTGAACAGTAATCTTTTTTTTTATTTTTACCCGATAATTGTGAAAATGTTAAGGTGAAATGTGCTTAAATCTTGGACTATTTTTCCTCTTTATTTAAAGGAGACTCTAATATTTCTCTCTCTTGTCGCGCGCAGCAGCAGATGTACATCGCCCAGGTCCTGCAGGACCCAAACTCTGACGAAACGGGAGCGGGCAGCGGAGAGGACGACGGTCAGGGGTCCTCACAGGACGAGGAGATGCTCAACGGAGGAAACGGCATGAACGAAGCCGACTTTCAGTCTGGAGAGGACAGTCTCATCGCCAATGAAGTCCACCAGTAACCACAGCCCAGACGGGAGAGAGAGGGGTGGAGAGAGGGCGGAGCCCGAGTGAATCCACCCATCACAAAGTCTTCATCCGCACACGTCTGTCCGTCCCTGTTGATGCTTTTTTTAGGATGTTTGCTGGCTCGAAACATCTTAGAAACGCCACGTCTGCCATTCACTCAAACACACTGTACATAAGCACATGTACTCTGTACATATTAATGCCAACATGCTTCAGGGGTTTGCTTCACAGCCACATGAAAAAATGTCGTCGCCTAGCTCTCTGTCTTTGCCAAAACCTGCTCAAAGCCCAGTTGGACACGGACATGATTGGAACAATACATGAAGAGTTTTTAGTTTGTTTCCTCAGAAGAAGGCAGATACGGATGAAGGTCTTCACATCTTCTCCCTCCACCGCACTCTTTCCTGAAGCTCAAAGTATCTCATGGGTGGCAGCGCTGCGGGACACGCTTTGCTTGGTTTGCTTTTTCCTTCTCTTTTGCCTAAACTGATGGATTCACGTTCATCTGGCGTTCCAAAGGTCACGTGTAATAGCGGAGACCCTCTGCGTAAAATCAAGAGTTCATGGTGTTTTACATGATTTTGCCTCGAATGCCTGCAATGAGTTACTGAAGTTCTGGTGGACACTAAACTGAAGACATAATCCAGCATCTGGATTAGAGACAAGTAAATCAGATTTGGGTCGCAGCTCGTGTGATGATGTGGTCCAGACTGTGCAGTCTCGTGTTTATTGTGAACTGAGGTGAAACGAACCAAAGACGTTCACTTCAATCCTGCATATGAGATGCACGGAAAAACCTGCGAATAATAAGCTCTTGTCCTGCGCCCTTGTAGATTTGAGAATGAAAAAAGATGGAAACTGACTGTTCAAGCTTGTGCCTGTTTTGAAAAGCCTCGCCCCTTTTCTATTTTTAAGATGATAATAATAATAAGATAACGTTCCAAACTGATGCTAGATCAGACGTTTGCACTGAGATAGTCACGTTTGTCTGTTTGTTGTTGCATTCTCAAAGTTCTGAGCCGAAGACTTGGTTTGTAAAGTTGGTGATGAAGATAAATGTTGAGAATATGCGACGGGTTCTCTTCAGGCAATATATCAAAACAGGATTTAGCAAATAATGCAGGTTCTGTTATTGAGAAACGAAGTCGAACAGCCTCAGGTGTTCTTTATTTTTCCAAAAGAAGAAATGTTTACATGATCTGCGTGTTTCCATTGGTTTGTCATGCGTCCCTCTGAGTTTCCTTCAAAGTTTCAGAAAGACACAAAGGTGACCTATGAAAGCTGTAGCCACATAGTTTGACGGCGTTAGAGGCACGTGCGTTGCGTTGGCCTGCTGTAGATTTGCCGTTTCGCGTCTTAAAAAGATTTTGTAGCTACATGCTGGAGATACTGAAACAAATTTGTGTCGGTCTACTTTTTGGAATTCGAAAGACGAGCGTGTGAGAAACATTGTGCGACGTCACGGAACGTGCGCACGGTATATAAATATATCCAAAGGAAGGTCATTGTGGTTTCGTTCACCTCACCGCTTCTTATTGAGTTAAGGCGGTGAAGGTCTCTTCGGGTTTTGGCAGTGAAGTAAAGAGCGGTGGGGTGGTTTTTGGGACGGTGGGAATGTTCAGCCCGTTCAGTATTTGCTACCAGTGATGTATTAAGCTTGCTGTAACAATGCCGTCGTTCAATGGATTTTTTCTATATTGGTTTTGTTTTATAACCACCTTTAAGCTAACACTTTGAGTTATGCAGAATTTCTTTTGGAACAAAAACACTGAGAATAAACGATTTTCTGCTGAGATGTGCTACAGGATGATTGTGTTTTGCAAAAGACGAAGATGAATTACGATGTTTGTGCAAACCCTTCATTGCCAGCACTGTTTTGATGCACATGTACAGTATGTTTGAATGGATGAAAATGAAATGACAAGTTTTAATTTCTCGAGTCTGTTAACATTACGGCTTTATCATGAAGGTGCAAACAGACCGAGTTCGTGTACTAGAACTCGTGTGATGTTCTTGACACTTTGTCCAAGGGACATTCTTATGGTGAAGCGTTAATCAATAAAAGTTCATTCTGTGCATGTGATGTGTCCTCCATGCTCTACTTTGCCAGAAGGGGGCGATATACTGTTACCTCACAGTTGTGTCACTTCTTTGTGGTCACCATAACCTCACATGCGACTGACAGACTGAAAGGTTTTTTTCTTTGACTAGTTAGAATTTTCCATTGTCACGCTGGACACTTCCTCCTATCTGTCTTCAGGGTTCTAACAGTATCGACCACAAACACACATTTAGTTTCACTGTAAGATGAACATCTTGTTCTCAGATGCTTCGTAGGCCTGCATCTGATGACTCTTTCGTATGTATTACACACTCAATAAAACCTAAAAGGTGTCGTGTTTGTGGGATCAACCGTGTTGAGATCCTGATGAAACAGACTTCTTTTCTCTTTTTTGACTTCAGTAAGATTTGTGTATATGATATAAAAAGATTATACATCATATCATTCAATGATGCAAAATTTGTTCTTTAAAAAGAGCCTTTGAATTTTATATCAGGATAGAACATTGTCTCATACAGAACAAAAATACTGAATATAATAAAAACAATCGATGAAATGTTATTTCTGTTTATGATCTGAGCGTTTGTGCTCTCTGCTCTATTATGAGATTTGAAAGGCAGCGCTTTATAAAAGAATTGAAAGAGTTCGAGATCAACCGATATATCGGCCAATAATCGGTATCGTCCATAAAAGCGATTTTTCACACTATCAGCTATCTGTCAATAGTTTAAAAACAGCCGATGATCAGGGCCGATATATCCTCTCAATCAAAAGAGGACAGGAAAATGAAGTTGTGCTCTGTGCATATAACATTTTTTTTGAAACACTACCAATTTGATGTTCAATTATAATACTCATTTATTAATTAATAACATTCAGAAATTAAGAAATAATCATTTAAATATAAAAAAGGATTAATATTGCCACCAAACTATCAGTATCGGCAGATATCACTCTGACTTATCGGTAGCGGTGCAGAAATTTAGTATCGGTGCATCTCTAGAAAGAATAGAGATCAATACAGAAATAAACAACAGTTTTTATTAATCAAATTCATGATATTTGGCTGATTGGTTTCTTGTCTTCTATCTAGAGATTGATGTAGTGTTATAAAAAGGTCAAAGGAAAATTTCTGTTCAAGCCACCCGAACGAGGTAGAATTGTGTTTTGTACTTCAACACTTAACAATGTACTGTTTGTGACGCATAGAAGTTATACATCATCAAATGCAATTTACCTTTATATAAACATATGAAATGCACAAATATCCACCTGATAATAAAAGCTATATTGGTTAAAAGTGGTTTTTGTAAATGAAAGCTTCAACCATGCATAAAAACTTCTATGAAAATAAAAGTAAACAAAAGTTTATATTAAAAATGATTATGCAAACATACAACGACAAGCATTGCAAAAATATTCATCTTAAATATGCTTTGATACAAATATATCTTAAAGGCAGCTGTAATAGACGTGTGCAATAAATGTCAAATGATGGTTAGGTGCTATAACAAATACGTCTTAAAAAGAATAAAATCGACTACTACGAAAAATAAGAGGCATAAGAATAGTTCACCCAAAAATAAAAATAGTTCTTTTACTCCGTAGCTGTTAGGATGTTTTTTCCTAAGGATGACAAGGAAAATTGTGAGTAAATGATGACAAAATTTTCATTTTGGGGTAAAAGTCGATTTAAGACTCGCGTCCTGTCCTGCGTCAGATCAGTCTCATCCTCTGAGATCCTTGACGTTCCTCCTCGCGACTCAAACAGCCGATCTGTTCATGAGTTTCATCCAGGACTCGTATGGACCATCAGTCTGTTTTCAGATGTGGAGAACAGTCTCAAATCTCTGTTCATGTGCAAACTGAAGACTCAGACGATCCCTCGGAACAAGAAAGACAGAGATGCTCCGAGAGCGAGACCTAGCGAGAGGAAGAAGGCCATGATCGCTCCAGCCGTCTCCGCCTCGCTCGGATCCACTTTCCTGAGAACACAGATGAGAAGTTCACTCAAAAAAAAAAGAATTATTTCATCATTCCAAACCTATGACTTTCTTTCTTCTGCAGAACACAAAAGAAGATATTTTGAAGAACGTTAAGAACATTGAATCCCATTGTATGAACGCAGAACCACTACAACATTTCTCAAAATCTTCTGTTCTTTTGTTGAATTCCAAAGAAGATACGGTTTTGAACAGCACATGAGGGTGAATAAATAATGACAGAATTGTTGTTCTTCAGACCGAAACCATAAGATCAAGACAGTGTTGTTGCCAAGATGCATCAGTTTTTGATGAATGTTCTGCTATATGTAGTTTTACTCACTTGGGTCCAAAGCACATGCAGAGACTGGCCAGATATCCATTAGAAAAGGCAAAGAGGATCATGAATGCGATGAACCAGCCGTCATGTGTGAAGTACAAAGGCAGATTGTAGCGCGGCTGAACGTTACACAGCATGAAGAGAGGGACAAATATCACACGAGCCAATAACAGAGCCGGCAGTAACTTACTGTCTTTACCAGGCTAGCAGAGAGAGAGAGAGAGAGAGAGAATAAATGAATGAAATGGAAAAAAATCTTACAGTATAGACACCAAGAGCATAAAACATTAAAATGTCATTAAAAAAACACATTTAATTGAATGCCTTTACGCTTCAATAAAGGCATTTGGCTAAAATAATGACATGGAAAGTTATTTAGGAGGTGTAAATCATTGTAAAGAAAGTTGTAAAAAGTTTGAGAAACACTGATCTAATTGTATTTTATTGTGATAGTTTAGGTGTTTAGTAATGTATATAAAGTGTGTCTTACCCACATACACACAGCTGTGAGACTGCGACCCGCCCAGTCAAACACGTTGAAGCAGAGAAAGCAGGACACAGGGATGAAATACTTCTCTAAAGAGAGAGAGAGAGAGAGAGAGGTTAGACAACATTTTGCTTTTAACACAAAAAAATGGATGGAATTCATGCTGTTAACATCACTCAGTCAAGAACAGTATTTGAGATAAATGTGTCTTTAAATGGTTTCACAAGCAGCATTTTACACTGATGTCATCGTTACAGTGAATATTTCATTTCTACATGAGTAAGCAAAGACTGAACATCTTCTGCATTGACACACACGCATGCACGCAAACACACACACACGTCTGGTTTATTATCTCCGTGGGGACAGTCCATAGGCGTAATGATGTTTATACTGTACAAACTGTATATTTTATCCCCTAAATCTAAAGATCATATGAAAAAAGTTTTAGCATTTTCTTATTTTGCCCAATTTATAAGCTTTTTTGCCCATGAGGACCTCAATTTTGGTCCCCACGGTGACACGAGTCCCCATGAGTTGGTGTGCATTCAGGTATCGGTCCCCACCGGGATATACAAACGAGGCTACACACACACACACACACACACACACACACACACACACACACAGTGTGCGATCTCACCCCAAGCTCCACCATCAGCAATAGTGCTCCTAACATCCACAGTAACAGCAGGAAATGTGCCGATGGTGATTGTGAAAGCAAAACACACAGAGAGAGCCATAACCCAGAGCTGAGAAGTGAGACATAAAACAACACATCAGTACATTTTCTGAGGGGTCTCTGGCCTCTGTATGTTTTATGTGTCAGATTTTATTTTCTTGTTTTATCATCCTCCAGATGAAAACATAAAATCATTCATTTGTCCATTTAAATCCATTCATTTAGTGATATCACACATTTCCTTTATCATAGCTCAAGCATAAATGATGTATTGGAGATTTATACTTTAAATGACTAGATGTGATTATCTTCTGCCACACGTGAGAGTCTGTCATATCATTGTGCTGTTGTGTTTACCTTTTTAAAGATGCTCAAGACTGAAGTGGTTTGTTTGCTCTCTTCAATGGCGCCGAGTTGTTGTTTATTCTGATCTACAGAAATGCAACGATACAAACACATTCAGCTCTTAGTTCATCCTATTGTATCCACAGTACATGCGATGTGAGTCGTGACGTCACCTTTCTTCATCAAGCCCAGCTTATTCTCCTCATCCTCATCAGCTTTACTCTGGTTACTCTGATAGTGTTGATAAAACGCCTGCAGGATGACCAGAGCAAACACATGAATTTTCTCAACGTGTCAAACTTTAAAACCACACCTTATGTCAGCATATGTTCCGTTTTACATGATTCAAAATGTTTGTCTTTGAAATAGAGAACACCGTTTTTATTCCGTTAAGTCCTGGGGAAAACATTTCCATATATGCCAGGTGAAATGGGTTGTGAAGGTTTTTTGAACTTGATTAGTTTTGAAGCCGCTCAGATCTTACCAGTTTTGGAAGGGCAACATATGATGCCATTGCGACAGCTATAACAACACACGCTGTGATGAAGTACCCAAACGCACTGTCCTTCAAAGCCGAACCACCTGAGAGACGGACAGAAAGAGAAAGAAAGAGGGTTCTTGTCTAAAAAAACGTCAAAGAATCCAAAGAATGAATTAGCAACAAAACACTCACTGGCGATGGCGCAGATCATTGCGAAGGCCGCGAAGGTCCCTGCGAGCCCCTGGCCGCTCATGATGGGTGTCGTGTATGATGCTGGTAAGACACCGGCCATTCCAAAGAGACTTCCCTGCAGGACAGCTCCAAACGCTGACAACAACATCACACACAATATATATCAGATTTGAGTTCATGTGGATGAACTGAAAAAGCATCAGATGTATAGTTTAGTTTTAAAGAAACATGCACTGTACAGATGTGTACGTGTTCGTGCTTACAGTTGATGCAGATGATTTTGATCATGGTGATGCTGAAGAAAGGCAGCGGTTCCATATCGACTTTCACCAGAATTGCGGTCACTAAAAACAGCAGCAGGATCGCCGCCAAACTTCCTGCTATTCTGAACTTCTGAGGAATTCTGCAGGAACAGCAAGAGTCTTCAGTTAAACAGCTACAGTTAACCACTCCTCTACTGTAACTTTAATAATAATAATAATTATCCAGTCAACAATCGAATGAATAAACAACAAACTCATTTTAACGTGGATCCATACTTTTGTCTCATTGTTATAGTTCATTCACGTCTGCCTGACCCCTGTGATCTAAACTATTTACTTCAGGGCTGCTTTATTGCTTTAACATCACATTTTATTTTTTAAATGCCTTATTATTTATTTCGTTTGTAAAAGCCACAAAGCCCCGGAGGTCTTACCTCTGATGAAGAACTGAGTTCAGACACGAAAACACCAGCAGGGGCATCATAGCACACAATGTCATCACATTATTAAATTTGGATTGTAAAACGCTCTGTGTATCAGCTTGGGTTTGATTGACAGAGAAGTTTCCTTCATTCAAAGGCTGTGGGTCTGAGAGACGACTGGTGAAATACTACAAGACAAAACAAGACACTCTTATGTTGAGAAGAACCATTCTGGTGATTATTTAAAGGTATAATCAAACAAATGATGAGATGTAAAATGGTTACCATGGTTGCGGTCATGAAGAAATTCCATGGCAGCAGAGTGCCTAAACCCAACATGAAGAAAATCAACCAGACGCCATTATATCTGTCGAGAGAAGAGACGCGAGATGAAAATAAAAAACTATTTTAGAAGAACTAGAAGGCTAAGAACTGTTCACAAGTTTACAAGTTTTATTTGTCACATGCATGTGTGATGTATAAAGAAGTACTTTAAAGCTCAGTATGCAATACAATATATACACTAGCCTAAATAAAAAATGAAATAGAAAGAAATCTGAAATGCTTAAGAAAATTAAGATTAAGAGACATTAGATGTTTTTTTACAAGTCACCTGGTGTGTAATCTTAATTTCTTGAATTCATGATCATTATTTTGTGTTGTGTTACAGAAAAAGGCAAACACGTTGTCTATCAAGTGCTTATCAGAGTGAGTCCAGCTGCTGGAGCCATGCTGGGACACAGATAACCTTTAACTTTACATAAAAAAACATGTCTACTTTTATGTGAAGTGCCTTGAGAAGCTGCTTTAAAGGCGCTATAAAAAATAAAGTTATTATTATTAACTCATCCACCGGCCCTTTAAAACAAATGTTAACACTCACTTATCTTTCGGCACCTGAGGGTCCATTTCTGCGAAAGAGCCAGAAGAAAGACCTCCAACAGCCCTGGAGACAGAGAGACACACAAAACACGGTTTAAAAGGTTTTAGGGGCGGTTTCCCGGACAGGGCTTAACCCTGGTGCTAGACTAACTTAAATGTCAGAGGTGTCTTGATCAAAAACAACTTACACTGACACATCTTAAAACATATCAGCGCAGTTGTTTTGTCTCAGCATGCACGCATGGTTTTGTTTTGTGAAGCGTGTTTTTTATATTGAATTAAATATCCTACACTCTCTAAAAAATCCATAAAAACAGGGCACAATATACTGTACTAATAGGAAGGAATTTGACAGTTTCACCTGTATTTTACATTTCACATACTGGTAATTTTCTGCCAGTACTTTATCCGTTTTTTTACAGTGTCATTTGGGCATAGTCTTGATTTAAACTAATCCCTGTCCGGGAAACCGCCCCATAACAGTTAAAAGGAAAGTTGAATAATGATGAAAACACCACAGGTTGATATAACAGTAGAGTTTAAATGAAATGTCTCATTTAAACAAACAAAGAATAAATAGCAACATCATTCAAGAATGGAAGAAAACCTCTAGTAATACTAGTAAAATCCTCTTACAGTATCTAGTTAAAAACTATTTTTAAGCGCATAGCCCATTTGTATTTTCAAACTAATGTAAATAAAATAATCATTTATTTGGTAAACCTTACTTTAGTTATGGTATCAGGTACTGTAGTAGTAAAGTACTTACAGTCTCTTGAATCGAGCCCTTCACACCATGAACACAAAGCACTAATATGTGGGTGTGCGCTACATCTGCTTTATAAACGCAGGCCCCGCCCACTCATGCATATGTAATGCACTGATAGTGTCGCTTATCTCAGCGTCTGCATAACCACATCTTACACCCCCACGTAAACATGCCACTTACAGCAAAAACACTGAAACTCTCTTTATTTGATAGTTTAGGTTGGGTAAAGATGAGTTGCTCCACAGCTGTGACCCTAAAGTCTTTTTTACTGTATATCACAGTTAGGTTTTGTTTTGTGGAAGATAATATTCCTCCTCCTAATAAATGGAGCTGAATTGTGTTTTGTTGTAAATGAACACCACACATGTAAAACAAAGAAAAGCACCGTTACCCACTGTGGAACCAAGAACGAAACCTGCGAGTCTTTAAAATGCTGAAGCAAACAAAAGGAATCACGAGACGTGTGTCAGATAAGGGGAAGTGGGTCTGTTCTCTACACGTCATGAAATAAATGTGAGCCTTTCCAAGTTCAGCTAAGGTTTGTAGTGTAAAGGTAAGTTCACACCCCACGTGTCTTCTGTGGAATCACCCGAGAGCTCACAGACACATCAGAATCTCCACGTCTGCTGTAGCAGGGAGGAACATACATGCAGATACAGATGGAGCAACCCAAATTCCATCAGACGACCTCTCCAACAGGCAGATATTTGGATGTGAGATGTGACTTGGAAAAGTCTTGCAACCAAAAAGATGAGTTCTGATTGGCCATAACTACAGACATCCTTAGCTGCCAAGCAGAAATACAACTCAGCAAACTCATTCAAGGACACCCATCCTGATCATCAAACAAGATGTGCCTCATACATTCCTTAAAGAAATAGTTCACCCCAAAATGAAAATTCTGTTATCAGTTGCTCAAACCTATATGGCTTTCCTTCCACTGCAGAACACAAAAGACAGTATTTTGAAAAATGTTCAAATGGTTCCCATTGACTTGCATTGGTTTTGTGTCCACACAATAAGTCCATTTTTTGTTACCGACATTCTTCAAAATATCTTATTTTTGTTTTGCAGAAGAAAGAATGCCATACAGGTTTGAAATAACAAAAGGGTGAGTATAATGATGACAGAATTGTCATTTTGGGGTGAACTGTCCCTTTAAGATGATTAACATACAAATCAAGGTCAAATGAAAATGTTCCAAAACACATGATTAGCTACACTTCTGCTATGGTAAAACCATGGTACATTTTCACAAGGGATGGATTGAAAACTGGTCAATTAAAAAAAACCTTTAAATGCGTGTCACCCGTTACAACCTTACAGTACAACTACATATCCCAGAATTCCACGTGTCGACAAGATGGCGTCTCTCGCAGCTGGTGTTTTGGACACTCGCGTTGGCAAAAAAAGATAAGAAAACTTCGGATTGCATTTTGTGTGGTATTTGGAGGATGCAGCGATGTTCTTAAGTAGAGGTGGTGAGCATATCATGACCTCACGTGCAGGCGTTTAGTGTGCACTAGAAGTGGCGTCCAAATGTTGTTGTCTTTTTAGGGCCCTTACTTCAGTCCATACCTAAACAATTACAAGCTGGTAATGACACAAACAAACACTTTTGGAATGTTTGAAGACGATAAGGATTGTACTTAATATTTATTGAATAATATTGAAATCAAAATTTGATGACTTGTGTTTAAGGTGGATTTACGATGCTGCCCTCTGGTGGTGCGCACGTGCTTTACAATACAAAACGGAACAGTTACAGCACAATAAGGTGCGCTTTTAAAATTCATAACATTAGTTTGTGAGGAGCCTGATCACTGAGTCCTGTCAATCATCTCACAAGCCTATTTAACCACCGCCCACCTGAGGCCAGCATGGCATCCTTCGTCCCCCCAAACTCCTTCTAATTGAATTAATTGTGTCCAATCCTGTAGTCCCGAGCTGGACCAGCGTATTTTGTTCGAAATGAGTCCAGATTACTTTGGTTGCGAATGTAAAAGTTTGTCTGATTAATAATATGGCAACCCAACATCATCCCTGAGAAAAAATAAATAAAGATTTTATTTATATCACCATAGTTAAATGCAAACATCATAGTTAAATGCAAACATTATAATTAAACTATAGTTACTGTAGAAAAACCATGGTTAGTTTTCTTAAAGGAGGTGTTGAATGAACCAGAATAAGATGCAGCGGTCATGCAGCAGTGGCCCAATGGGTCAAGATGACCGACATGCAACATCCTCGCAACGTTTTTTGACCTTCTGATCATCTTATTTTTAATGTCAAGCCCTGTTTTCACCGTGATGCAATTAACTCGCAGGTGACAGGCCAAACTTGTTATATACAAGTTGAACCACATCACAGAGGTTTTCTGCTTTTACGTTTAATCCCTTGATTGACTAAGAATAACCGCAAATATGTGCTGCCTTGATTTGAGAGGTAGAACACGCAGGCCGGATCAAAACAGCCATTAGCGTGTTGGCCACCACCCTCGATCATATCAGATTCATTGTGTAAATTTATACTGGAAAAACTATTGACCAGATTAGAAATTGAAGTCCGTCTGTTTTAAAAGGTGTGCAAACAGAATAATCATTAATAACAATGACATTTAAATGTTAAAAGCAAGTTTTTAGTGTGTGCAAAAATGAACATTGCACTTATTTGTGGTTATTAATGTAAATCTTTCGTTGTAGCTTAACCTGGTAAAAATGGTCTGTTTAAGTAACGCACGCTCTTGATCGTTTATGAGCCAGTTTGTGATCTCTCAGCAGACTTTGTTAATAATCAGCCTCTTTTGATGCATATGGTAAGGGAGAATATCACCGACCTAATGAAGCGTGACGTTTCAGTGACCGGAGTAATCGTGCAAAGTCTACACCAGTGAAGATGCAGTTGTGATCCTAGTGTCACAACATACAGATATGACAGATCTGTAATGACCTCAGTGTATGTACATTGAGCTCAAAACTTATTTGTGACGGTCAAGTCACTTAAAAATGTCATTGCATTTGATAGCAAGATATTGTGTCATCTGTAAACAAATGCTGCTGTAGATTTGAATTAGAATCGTTTTTGCTGTCATTTTAAAGAAGGTGATTCACATAGGTGCTGTAGAGTAGATTGGAATTTTAAATATATTTAAAAGCTGAAAATTATATAACCAACAAACATGTTTCACATTCTTTCACATGATGGCTAATCGTCTTTCACACGTCAAAGCGCACACATACACCTGCATACATACATGCACTAACATTCACGCGTCATATCTCTGCTGGCTGCATCCACCCAAAACTTTGACTATACATGACGTTTTGACGTCTTAATTTAGTCATTGCAAGCCATTGTGATATGCGCTTTTGGGATATTCCATCGTCATCGCACTGAGCCGACCTATTCTTCATGTTTTATCTCAATATTAATTCCTGGAGAGACATTATCTCTGCTTCGAAAATGACTCCAGTAATGTCAGAATCTTTCAATGTGACTTTTCTTGTGAACTCTGATGATTATCTGATCTGGATGTTTTTCCTGTAGAATGAGCAGGAAAGATCTCTTCCTGATGTTTTCCCACTATATAACTATTTATATTATTATTTTATTGTATAATCATTTTATTAAATAAACGATTTGTTGAATGGGTCCTGTAGTTCAGTCGCATTTAAAGTAACCGTATGGAACACTGACATCTAGCGGTTGAGTTTGGTATCGCAGTCTAAATTCAAAATATTGGAGAGACACATTTAGCCAAGTAACGCTTCTTCTTGGTTTCTTTTGATTGTTGTCAGAAATAATCTACAGGCACTCTGTTGTTTGTGAATGTGTACCGGAAGTTAAAGGTAGTCCACGAACGCGCGCATGCGCAGTCACATTTGTTTATGTTGTTAAGATGAAATCGTCTATAAATAATATATTACAAAATAATATATAAAAATATTACAAATGTGTTATCATAATGATTTGCGATCACCGAATGATGGACTTGTTGCAGAAAGTTTGCGCTAGTCTGCAGATTATTTGGCGTAGTGTGTGATGCCCTGTTTTTCTCTGCAAACTTTCAAAAAGTCTGCAAGTGTGTGATGTCTAGTGTTTTAAAAATCTGTGCAGATTTTAAAAGTCGTGTATCGTATCCCAGCCTTTAGATCGTTTTCATTTCATTATAACTTTCACTTTAAATTCAAATTGATTTTACAAACTACAAGTATTATCATATAAAAAAGTTATCTCATATCACATCTTTTTCTATAGGTTATTATATATGTTGATCGCAAATTAGTTGTATTTTAATTTAGTTGTATTTTTTATAATAAATTTGTGCCGGAAATTTGTATTATTTATTGATAGAGCTGTTGTTAGCTTTGAACTGATACTGATGATTTTCTAATAGCCAAATATGAACTGATATCAGCCTGGCCACTATATACTGTATCTATCTGTAACCATACAGATGTTTGATATCTTTTTGTTAAGCCAGTATAAACATATACATTGAAAAATCTTTATGATGGATTGATTTTAGACCGACTCATTTAATTTTCATAATTTAAACATTTCTTCATTGAAACTAATGGACACATTCTTATATGTTTTCACCGGCAACAGTAAAGTATACCTGACCTCCTTTACGAAAGACTGAGCGGTTCATTCAGAATGAAAGTGTGTCAGACTGATCTTACCTTTGTCTTGTGTCAAAATGTGTTTCTCTAAAAGCTTTTCACCGATTTCAACTCTTTCCACCCTGCTGTAGATGTTCACGTGAACAGGCGTCTCATATCACTGAACACATTCACTCTTACGTAATGTTTTCTGCTCCTACAAGTCTGCTCCTGTCACTCTGATGTCAAATTTTTGAAGCGCTTCTGAAAAGTCCCAAATATTAGCCGCCATTGTGATGAGAATATCTGCCAAGATCTGTTTAGTCATGTAAGCAGCCCAGACATTAATACTAGATCTAAATCATTATTTACTAAAATGTTAAATGTTTTAACCTTTATCATAGAAAATATTATGATGGTTTCATTCATATGAATAAGTCACAAAGCTGGCATTAGAGAAAGAAAAGGTTTCACTTGAAGGAATTAATCAATCAAATTCACTGAATGCTTTCTGTCTGTGGGATCATGTGATGCAATGCTGTTTGTCTGACTGAGTTGAGAGAATCATTAACAGACACTAATGACACTGATCGTCATCCATTACTCCTGTTCATTCTGCATTTATCACAAATGACCCTCATTACACTGAATAAATACCCTGATCAAAGTTACTTGATAAAAATCACTATTCTATTTTATTCTACAGTCCCCATCAGGGCTCAAAATATCAGAGATGGACTGATAATGGGTTTGACACAACTTTTAGATTATCTGATATAGTCACATAGTCACACTTTTTTTGCCTAATGGGTTATCTGTCGTTCAATATTTGCTCTTCAAAACTCCATTAGACCTCTGTGTGTTCAGCAGAAAACTGGCAGCGTACGTATGTCTAAATGCTCAAGATTATTATGTAGCTGCCTTTTTTCTTAAGTAAAAAACACAACATTAGTTTCACGCCTAATGTTTAAAAATAAATCAAATATAAAATCAAAAACTACTTATCACAAATATAAAATATATAAAAAGAATACAAATGATTTAAAACTATAAAATACTTCAAACAATTGAAGACATTTTTAAATGTGTATTTTTCAAAACATTAATCATAAAACAGACCGTATTTTAATCTCTTCCAAAAATCCCATAATGTCACTAGTTTCTAGTTTGTTTACAGTAAGCAATCAATCACCTTCAGACCTTCATTCTACGCGAATAAATGAATAATCCCGAGTCGGTGTAAAAGAGAGCAGAAAGCAGTCTTACCTGCGACGGATGTAAATGTGTTCTGTGACTCAACAACTGAAGTTCAACTCTTATCTGAGGGTTCTTAAAACCCTAATCAATGCAGGGTCAAAGGTCAACATGTACAGAGAGGATCTCCTGCGTTTTGTCTATCATTCAGTGCATGACAGATACCAACACAGTACTTTTTGTGTAAGTATAATTAATTTCATTTTTAAAATGTGTTTTACCATATTGTCTTTGATTTAACAAAAGGGAATTTACTTCTGAGGAGCTTAAATGAATCTGATAATCGTCTGAAGAGTCCTTTCACTGTTTATCACTATTATCCCTTTTCCAGTCCAAGCAGAATTGACAAGAGAAACGTTTTGGTTTTTTTGTCTTAGCAGACGCAACATTAACAATGTGATCAAGATAACAGATACAATAAAGATAAATTACGTGTTTTTTACTCTCTCGCTCTCTCTCTGTCCGTGTCTCAGTTTTCTCTGTGCCGTCTGGTGTGGCATGACCTCAGGTTGCGTGAGGTCCTTGTATTGTTTATTATATAATTTAGAAAAGGATGAATTCGAAATGGCAGTGTGGTTTTAGTGTGAGATGTTTGGTCCCTCTGCTGGTGAGATGCTGAAACATTTTTAGAAAGTGACAGGTTGGGTCCGAATATAGTAATATTGTCATTCTTTATATGTAGTTTGTAGTTTTTTGTCATCTCATTTCTTTCTCTTTTCAGATTCAAATCGCTGATATAAGTTTTAATGGCTGATTCTTAAACTATTACAACTAAATACTTCAATTAATTTAAATAATAATTTATATATAGTGTATGATTTAATAATACAAGTTGTAAATGTAAATCATAGGCCGGGTTTCACGGACGATGCTTCGCTTAAGCCAGAGCAAGCCCTCAGTTAAATCATATTTAAGTCGCTTTTATAAAATTGCCTTAGAAAAATCATTTCTGGGGAGCATGTTGAGACAAAACAATGTTACTGACATAATTAAAGATAATTTAAGTTATTTTCAGTTAAGACAGCTCAAACTGAGCTGTTTTAGTCTGGGACTAGCCTTAAGCCTTGTCTGTGAAACCTGGCCACAATCATTTACATTAATTATTTACAGCATTAAAATGTTGGTCTTGAACGGTATCTATTAAAAGCAAGAAAAGGGTGTGATGAAATTGGTATTATTCAGATGATCGCACAGTTTTACAGAGTAAAATTAGCCATCAGAAATAACAGTGACACCAAATAAATTTCTCAAATGTTTTTTATTGTTTCGATTTGAGTCATCAAGAATGGTAGCAGGTAAAGTAGAGTTTTGTAGACAGTAGCATTATCTCCATATAGCAACAAATCAAGGAAAGGTCAGAATGATATTTGTTCAAGTGCTTCGTTAAGATGGCGTTGTGTTGGTTGTTTTGTATTGTGTGTGAGCTCATGACAGGTCTGTAAGCTGGAGTATATAACATCAGAGAGGCCTGAAGAAGTGCCGTCCATCACCTACACCTGTCAAAACAACAAGAAACAGAGGAGTCACTGAAAACATTACGATACTGAGTGCTGTCTTGGTAGGCTCCATTAATAGTATAGACATGACTATAGGGCACATGAGAGTCAAGTGCACTTACATGTTAAAGAGCACAGGAAAAGTACATCACCTGCAGGAGAGAGCAGATCTTTACTGAAAAAACATATTCAAATGGTTGCCAAGGCATGGCTATGTGGTTGCTAAGGTACTTTTAATGCATTTAGTGTGAAGATCTGCTGTTTTGTCAGATATGTAATAGTTTAGCTGTGCTGGTGACAGAATGTTTGGAAACTATCGGTTATATTCAGGTAAGGATTTGTGTAACAGTAACATTGACGCTTGCCTCCGCTTTCCGGCTAACACCGAGTTGAGGTATTTCTTCGCAGCCATCTGTTTACGGTATCGACTGTAGTTGTCGGTGAAGACGGCGTCTGAATGACGTTTGACTGGCTCCACACCCAGTTCATCGCTGCGGCACAGACAGGAAATGACATCACACCGTTGAATGAGATTATGGTATGTCATTATTAAAAGCTTAATTGAATCAGCTGTCATATAACTGATGTCACATTATCTCGTGATGTTCAGCACATTGACTGTTAAACATGCACACTTATTTCAACACTAAGGGACAGTTCACCCCAAAATGAAAATTCTGTCGTCATTTACTCGCCCTCAAATTGTTCCAAACCTGTATAAATGATTTAGTTCTGCTGAACACAAAGGAAGATATTTGGAAGAATGTCAGCACTTTTCAGTTCTGGGACATCATTCACTACCATAGTAGAAAAAATTAAAACGGTAGTTAAAGGTGGCCCAGAACTGTTTGCTTTTCTAAATTCTTCAAAATATCTCATTATGGTTTTTGTATGATTCTATGATGTTGCAGAACTGAAAATTGTTAACATTCTTCCAAATATCTTTATCTTTTATAAACTTGGGGGCGAGTAAATGATGATAGAATTTTCATTTTTGGGTGAACTATCCCTTAAATTGTCATGACAGCGATTATAAAAATTAGCCATGCTTTTATTAAAGTGAAAATGTAGTAAACATGATTAACAAAAAATGTTAAACTATGGTTACCATAGTGAGAGCATGGCAAATAATCATAAGAAAACAATGTAAAAATAAAAGTGCATTTCCTGCAAAGATTCTTTTAAAGAGGAGAGTGTTTTAAATGGAATAGTTTTTCTTAGAATAAAGTGAACATGGGCATGAATGTCCAGATATGAACATCAGAGATTGAATGAGATGTTACCTGACTCTCTTTGCCAGGAGAGACTCCAGGTATTCTTTAGCAGAGAGTTGACTGAGCAGTTTGCTGTATCCGCTTGTGAATAACCCGTCAGCATGCCTGGATGGTCTGAAAACAGTTTTTCAACCTTAATGTCAAATTTACACGTCTTTCAAACATTTCCTTCATCATAATTAGCTTGCAAATAATCAACTGAATAGCTTGTATTGTGTTTAGTAATGGATTCATATTTTTATGCTAGGATAAATGTTTTAGAAATGTCGTAGTGATGTGTCTGTTTACCTCTCGACTGTGTTTGCGATTTCATACAAGAGTTTGTACGCCTCTAAATCCTGTAGCGACGGATCTCTGGTCCACTCATCATCCCCGTCTTCATCTAAACTGCCTGATCTAAAAATATTATTATAAACAATTAGAAACACCGGTGGATCTTTAAAGAGCTCATTTGTATCGGTGATTTTCAAACAATTACAAACATTTATAAAATGTATTTTTAATACATTTTTATTTATTATTTAAATGTAAAATTAACAACATTACAAAATATATTATAAATAAAAGTATAGAACAGAGTAATAAATGGTCAATTCTTGGGTTATTGGGTGAATGTGGTTCTTAATGGAAATAAAAAAAATGTTCAGATTGTAAATATTACAAATAAGTGAGTTAATTATCTGTTTAAAAGCATGTTTATCATAAATGATGATATTGATGTGTGGGTTATGTCTTACCTGATGTCAGGATATGCAGAGATCGCAGGCAATGCAAGAGTCCTGCAGCAGAAAACACTGCAGATCGCAATCAGAAGAAGAGTTTGACAGCTGCTCAGAGAGATCATGACTTTCTGAAAAAAGACCAAACAAATCTGAAGTTAGATTGAATCTACGGATGACGCTTTCTTCTTCATCTTCTTCATTACTGTGATTGACAGAGATTTTATGTTCAAGAGTTTACATTCATGAATGTGTAGTCACATTTTCAAAATCCTTCTTTGAATCTTTAGTTTAGTACATAAATGTCATTTACATATAAATATTGAAAACGTTTGTAGCTGAGGAAGCTGAATGGGCACGGCCCCTATAAAAAACATAATACATAAATACTAATTATAAAGTCCATAATAAAAGCACTCACTGTAGAGATGTTTCGAAAGATCCTGACGCCTGTGTAAATGAAGAATACTGTGTTCCTCAGCTCTGAGCGTCTCGGTCTCTGCGGCGTTTCAGTCGTTCTTCTGGAACCTCTCGCTTTTATACACCTGATCATTCACTGAACTGAAATCTCTGGGCGTCTGACCTGCGTCACTATCATCCCAGCAGGACACTCACTGCATGTCGGTCATCTGCTGGTCAAACTCAAATCCACTTTCCATGTGTTTGTGAGAATGATGCAGAATTCTTTGATTTAACTCGCATGGTTATTATATTTGAATAATAAGATATCATTTCAGCAGTGTTGAGAAGGCAAAGTGTGATGTTTCATGTGTTTTCACACGTTTTGACTTTTTAAAGAAGGCAGACGGATTTTCAGCAGCTGTTGTATTAGTTTGTGTCATTAGACGGTTTGTTGTGCAATGTTTGTGCATTACAATTTGAGAAAATGTCATTAAGCTATGGCTATAACTAAAGGTTTACTTTCACTCAAGTACATTTGTTTGTCTGGAGATGTTTGGATGTCATGTTCACGATACTTTCTAGAGCTGAAAGTGCAGATGTTGATGTTTAAAACGTGGAATCCGGTAAATGTTGGCATTGGTGAGCCGAGGTCTTGGGTGGTAATTCAGGATGTTCATTAGATTGAGACTGAAGTATGACGTGATGTCAGCGGTATCATGGTCATTAGAGAAGCATCAGTCAATCATATTACAGAATTCTGCAGGTCTGCTAATCTAATATCACTGCAGAATATTTCTGCACGCACTCTGTGTTCATGTCAGCACACAGTATACCACAGTTCACAAATATAAAAGACTGAAACAGAAATATACACCACTTTGATAAGATTGATAAGAAACATAAAATGCATCAAAGTGTGTGGCTGCAAAGAAATAGGATGCTTATTTAAAAAAAGGTTTCTGTGATGGTTTGGTTTAGGGTACACTCTTAAAAATAAAGATGCTACAAAAGGTTGTTCACAGCGATGCCATAGAAGAGCCATTTCTGGTCCCCCAAAGAACCATTCAGTCAAAGGTTCTTATAAGATCATTTTTACTTTTTATAGTCTAAATAACCTTTATGCATTAACATTCACAAAAGGTTCTTTGTAGTTCTTTATGGAACCACTCAGCCTAAAATGGTTGTTCCATGGCATCATGAAGCACCTTTTTTAGTGTAGGGTGAGGGTTAGGATAGGAATAATTCAAGATTATTTTTCTTACCACATTGGCAGATTTTTTTTGCTTGTTTTAAGCACAAATTCACTGAAATTTCATGTTTTTTATTTAAAAACAAGACAGGTCATTTTGCTCATCAAGAAAATGCATCTTTATTCAAGAATTTTTAGATATTTGTACTGGAAAACAAGCCAAAAATACTAAGTAAGAAAGTCATTTTTTTGCAGTGTACACGAAGCATTTTTTTCTCGTCTTCTAGTAAAAATATCTTTAAAAAATCTTAAATCAAGACCTACACCGAAAAAACTGTAATTTTATAGAATTTTACAGTTTTTTTACAGATGTTTCACATATTTTTGAAATATTACAGAATTACAAATATGACAAATTACAGAAAAACTTTTTTCAGTTTTTTCTTAGATATTCTGTCTTGTTTTATAAAGACAATATACGAATTAAATACGTTTATGTTTCAAACAAGCAGAAAAAAAGAAAACAATTAAAAAAAGATTATTTTTCTTACCCCACTGGCAGTTTTTCGCTTGTTTTACACAAAATGTACTTAATTCTTATATTTTCTTTAATAAAACAAGACAAAATAGTTTTGATTTTAATATTTGATATTATAATTGATAATTGATTTTTTTACTAGAAAATAAGACAAAAATGCTTTGTAAGAAATGTATTTTTTGCAGTGTGAAAACAAATGCGTGCGTGTGTGTTGCTACGTAGCTGCGGGGGTATTTTGTGATGTAATCGGTTCTTTACAGCCCAGGTAAGAAGAGGTCCAGGTCTGTAGGGATGGCGTTTTTAAATTGTAAGTCTATGAGATGTTTTGTTTGCCGTTCATTGTCTAAAAAAGTCCAATCAGTTGATTATTTGTGTTATTGGTGGATGTATGTAGAAGGTGTTGAGCGGGTTGTTATGTGGCGGGTCACTTCAGTGATTGTGGTCTGTAAGAATGTAATGGGTCCCCGAGGGCTTCATTTCCTGCGGTGATGCTGAGGGACAGTCAGACCAGATCTCTGCATTACAGCCATAGAAAAACCAGAGATGGAAATGAGTCACTAATTCAAGAAGCTTCTTTTCATGAGCCAAGCCTGTTTATGCTTGTTTTTGTGAAAACAACATCGTGCCCTTTAGGATGGAGTCAGAAACTGAAGAGGTTCTCGATGGGAATAGCACTCTTGGCAGTAAAAAGATTTCTCTGAATATTAAGGGCCCTTTCGTGATTTGGCATGTTTGGATTCATCTGGGTGATAAATGGTCCAGTAAACGCTCGACTCCCTCCATATGACAGACAGACAGCGAGTGACTCCATCCAATCTGCTGTGAAAAGGGCAGTTCAGTTGACATATGAATGTGTGTCGCTGCTTATTTGTCCAGATGTTCCTCTACAGTAAGAGCATATTTCTTTGTATGCCGGGAATCACTGCTTCACAAATGGCAACCGTTTGATGAATGACACACAGACGAGGCCTGACAAGACAATTCACGGCACATTTGCTTCTCAAATTCCTCAATAATCTCAAAGTTCTCTCTGTAACAGAGGTCGTGTTTTTTCTCACTGTGTGACGTCAGTATGATGGAGCGTGACGTTCATTATGAATCAGGCCATGTGTTTGTCATACATTGACTAAAGATGTCCGTCTTCTAGAGATCTGCTCTGTTTGAACATGTGAGCTCCCTACATACACAGTATTATCAGGTGTTGTTGTTTCCCGTTGTGATATTTGTATGACAAACATCCACATCTATTAACTCAACGGGAGAAGGGACTCACTGGAAAAAATGATTCTTTGTCATAGAAAATTTCATGAAACACTGCAAAAAATGATTTTCTTACATAGGATACTGTTTTCCAGTACAAATGGCTAAAAATTCTTGAATCAATATGCATTTCTTGATGAGCAAAATGACCTAAGAAAATAAGTCTTGTTTTTAGACAAAAATATGAAATTTCAGTAAATTTGTGCTTAAAACAAGCAGAAAAATCTGACAATGGGGTAAGAAAAATAATCTTGAATTTAGTGACTAAGAAAAAGGTAAACCTTAATTCAAGATTATTTTTCTTACCCCATTGGCAGATTTTTTTGCTTGTTTTTAGAAATTCAAATACAAATTCACTGAAATTTCATTTTTTTTCCTGAAAACAAGACAGGTCATTTTGCTCATCAAGAAAATGCATCTTGATTCAAGAATTCTTAGATATTTGTACTGGAAAATAAGACAAAAATACTGAGTAAGAAAGTTTATTTTTTGCAGTCAATGAATTGAGAAAACTTTACTTAATACAGTTTCGTTCTTGCTTTTTTAACAAAATTTGAGTTAAAATTATGGAAAAAATCTTCTAATTCTAATTGCACAAATTATTGAGTGAATTCAACTTAATTGTATCGTTTTCAACCCACTAAAACTTGTGTTAAGGATCTTTACTTAATTATTTTGTGGTGGGACTACATTAATTATTTTTGTTAATGTCACTAATGGCTGGAATTTTAAAGACTTTTAAAACCTGAACAGATATTTTTTAAACTAGACATCATACACTTGCAGACTTTTTGAAAGTTTCAGAACATTTACATTGTACATTTACATTTAGTAGACGCTTTTATCCAGATAGAAAAACACTAACTGATCAAATCTGCAGACCGGCACAGACTTGAGCCCAGACTGAAAATCTGGGCAAAATCTGAGCAAAAGTCTTGTAGCGTATTTTAGTCTTAACTGAGCAGTGAATTTAGAGTTCCCAGCACGCATTGCAGTAGGTTTTGTGAAAAAATGCTATTTTATGTGCATTACAATAAAATGAAAGATTTGATAGAGTTTATTGTTCAGTTGACTTTAAGATTTAGAAGAGATTCTGTTTGTATTTTTGAGTTTTGTGGTTACCATCGTTCGGAAGTGTGGTGCTTGTTTAGGAGAGCTGACGACTTGTGTTTCTTCACTCAGAGAACAGTATGACGCTAATGCCAATACTGAGACAACTCTCAGCTTGCTTTTGTTAACCGTAATAAATGTTAAATAGAAGTTAAGAAGTTAACTCCAATGCTCAAATCAGTATTTCTTCTTGATTTATTTCAGTTTAGCATGTGACGTGCTTAAATAACTTTACTTGATTTATTCATGAAATATTGCATTAAAAAAGCTTCGAACACATTTGTGTAATATTGTTATCATCATTTTTTTAAGTAAATATCACGCGTCATTTTTTCACAGTGCTGTTTTCTTTCATAGAGTAATGAAGGCCAACGTAAAGGGATAGTTCCGTGGAAAACCAAAACTACCCTATGTTTTACCTATCCTCAAGGCATCCAGGTGTAACCCCTGGAGCAGTTTTTTCATCGATGGATGCACTTTTTAGATCATCAAAATAACATCCTCTATTCACTCCCTTTATGAAGCTCGGAAGAGCCGGATAAATGCTATTATAACTCCGACCGTATTGGTCTGAAAGAAGAAAATCATATACACCTATGCCTCGAGGGTGAGTAAAACATGGGGAATTTTAGCTTTCCACTGAACTATCCCTTTAAGTTTACTTTTTAAAAAACAGTTTTCCTATTTGCTTAAATCTACCTATCTCATAAATCGAACTCTCACGACTGTGAAACATTTTATTGTAATGTGCTGTTTTAATACAAATAAATGTATTCAGAGACATTTAATACATTTATCTTTTCATACTTTATTATGTCTTTCCATTCAAATCCTTTAATATGTCATACAAATAAACATTTCCTTTCTTCTCCTGTCTTAACTGAACGTATGAATTTCCTTTCTATGTTTTCTCCATGAAAATGTGCATTTTGCTGATATGGCGTTAATAATAATAATTCACAAATTGATCAATGATCGATTTTTCCAACCAGAATCGTCCAATAACAATACGAAACATCTCTTATACCTGACAGGCTATTGGCTGTATCACCTGCAACAAGAGTAAACATATGAAATTGATCTTAAATCTGTGTTTAATATTTGTATTTATATTGTAGATTTTTAGGTATTTCTATTGAGGTCTGTTTTTCACACTGCATTCTACTAGTTATTGGATCAAAATTTGAGTAATGTCTTTAGGATATTGGTGTTTTTCTGCATTTCCTAACTGGTGTTGTTTTGGACTGTGTAACACTTCCAGGATGCTGTTGATGTAGTGCTCATCTCCTGCTCTCAGCTTCAACACTGTGCTGTAATTACACATCATTAGATTTCAGAGCTGAGACACACCGCAGATATATACTGTAAGCCATGCCAAACACACATCTACTGTATGCTCATAATGGCATGAACTGTATTACACTTTTCCTGCTATGTGTACATTTATTTGTACAATTGCTTATTTTATTAGTATAAGGAATACATTGGAATCAATATGAAACTCCAGTTATGCATAATTTAGCCTGTTTTTTGCTGTCCACATTTATGATTCTATTATTATATAGCATCACTGTCCGTGACCTGATCAGAAAATATCTGTGATCCATCAGCATCTGCATTCAGAAGAAAGTCCATGTTGCATTCATTATGGAGAGCGTGGCTGTTGGATTAAACCTGGGCGACACCTAGTGGTAGACATTTGCTATACATTTTTTCAGAAGAGAATGAAGAAGAATTCTTTACATTTTTAAAACAACTTTTTTAATAATGTTAGCACATTCACATTGTGAGGTACAATGACAAATTGATGACAAAAAAGTAATGGAATGTACCAGTAAAACCCAACATCAGAGCGATCGAACATGTTCGTGATCAGCTGTTAGTGACAGTACGTTACAGTAAATCATCGGCGATCATCTTCACATTTATTGGCAGTAGAGGTCATACTTCATCTGAGCCCCTAGTTTGGTTCCAGCCATTTTACTTTGGAAGAGCTCGTCCATCTGTTTACTCTGAGCCTCGGAAAACAGATTTTTCCAGTCGCCCACCTCACCTAGAAAGGACAGCGGGAAAATTACAAACAAGAACGACAGCAACCAGAATCGTTTTGCTGTCAGCGTTACTCTTACTGTACTTTAAAAATGGTCTCATTTGTGTACACACAGTACAGTCTCCGTCTGAGAAATGTCTGTCCTTCAACAGAGCTACATGGTCTGACACATACAGTCATCCGGTACCTTTTCGGAAGAAGACCGAGCCCAAATTGCCGTGGGATTTGTTTGAGGTTTCCAGCATGGCCCTGAAGGTGCTCTGCTCAGCGATGCTGTTGACCTGTTCCTCTGTCAGCGGGAAGCCGAAGAACTCCGAGATCTTCTTCACTTCCTCCGGTAAGTTCTGTGTGAGCAGACCACTGATATCATCAATCATCAAGACAGACGTTCAACGTCTACTAGCATCTGACACAGTAAACAACTTCTCTGTGTGGCTTTTTTGTGTCTCACGCACCTGTTTGAGCTCCTCATACGTCACAATCCTCACGTTGGGATCGTCAAACCGTTTTTCCCAGGCAAGAGCGTGATCAAAATAAGACCCCCAGGGAACTAAAGAAGACAAACCTGTGAGTCTGCGGCCCCTCGACAGCATTCTCACATTCAGGTTTAAATAATAGTTCACTTTCACAAACCTTCACCAGACATGAAGTCTGAGAAGAATTTGTCCCACGGCTCAGCGCTGGGCAGCACCGGGTTCTTGTTCATGAAATGGAAGTATGAGACCACGGTGTCTTTTGGGTTTCTGAAGACCACCAGAATCTAGAAACAACATACAGCGGTTATACCTCAGAGCAGAAAAGAACTACAGTATATGATGCATAATGATGGATTTGATTCATCTTGAATTATTCTTTATTTTAAGCCTCAATGCGTGAATTTACAGACTCTTTAGGATTAATACCTTCTATAGTTCTGTTTTCTCATCGAATATAATTTTTCAGGTTTTTTTCGTTAGGTCTCTGCTAATATGTCTTTACTGTAATTTATCACTTTTACCTCAGGAGTGTCCAATTCTTACCAAAACGGGCTTATGCAAACGCCACCAAATGTACATCTTTAAGGTCATTCTCACGAAACCGGTGAAACATCATGGCAGTAAAGATTATAAAACATACAGTTTGATAACACAAAAAACATCACAATAAAGATAATTGCGTTCTCCAACTTGGAATAGGAATTGATTATTTATGTATTTTATTGCTTTTTCTGCTGAAATTCTCATAACTGTAACGCGTCCAGATTTGTCTGAGTGCATTATATGTTGTCATTTAAACAGAGTAAAATTAAAATATTGTGAAAAAAAACTATTGGACGTTCTCAAATGACAAAAAAATGATTGACAGAATATTCATGTAGTAGAAAAAATTACTTTAGCATATTGTTTTGTTCCGTTGAACATAAAAGAAGATATTTTGAAGAATGTAGGACAGCAAACCCTATTGTCATTTTTCCTACTGTGGTAGTCAATGGGGTCCAAGAACTGTTTGGTTACAAGCGTTCGTCCAAATATCTTTCTCTGTGTTCAACCAAACAAAGACATTTATAGGTCTGGAACAAAACTGTTCCTTTAAATTCAACTTTTCCCCTTTCACCTCTAAATCTACTCATGAATGTGTTTGTCATTGCTATACTTTCGACCCTGTAAATGGATGTCTGTAGTATTATATTTGCTATCTGGTATCGTGTGACCTTTGTAATGTACTACGAAGTGCCCTCATTATTACTGACCTTTGGTTTTTTGCTAAAGAAAGAGGCAGGCATGTTGTCAGGGTGCAGGTGAGTTCCCAGAAGTCTCCGTGGAGGCATTTCTGACAGTTTCTGCAAGACAGAAGAACACTCAAGCTCTCTGGTGTTTTCCAGTCCTTTGTGTCAGTGAAAGCTGGTTTGTAATGGTACTGACCTGCTGAACATCTGGAGGGAGAAACTCGACCAGTGGAGGCCGGTCGGGCAGCGCCTCGTTTTTGCCAGTGGACGCGTTCATGATTTTGCGCAAGACTGCCACCACCCAGTTGAACCCTGTTGCGGAATAGAAACATAATGTGACATCAAGACAAAAAACAAGAACGACAATCCTACGCAAGATGGAAACAACCAAAGCTTCTGTTACTTTCCTTGTTAATGGCTCAGGTTGAATTTCAAAGTTAGTCATGCAAACTGTGGTTTTTGGTCAGTTTCGGTGTTCATTCTTGTTTAAATCGATGCTCTAAGTTCAATGATTTATGTCAGAATGGATTTCACACATGTATTTACATTCACGTGCATTTAGCAGCCGCCTTTATCCAAAGGTGACTTATATTACATTCAATATTTACCTACTATCAGCATGTGCGTTCCCTGGGAAAAAAACTGTGACTTTTGCGTCGTTATGTGAGCAAGGTGTTTAACAAATAACGGACGGTGTAACTCATGAAGGCAGTTTGTCGCTTTCAGAAGTGGGTTAGTGGTGTCACGAAGAAGAGTTTATGGCTGTATGTGGTCTGAAGCTTGACAGAGAGGAGAAAGGAGTGACGTCATGCTGTTAAAATGTAATCCGAGTCCTTCAGCACTAGTTTGGGGGTGTGGTATACAGCATTTTTTCACGTGCACAAGTGAACTGATTTAAAAGCAAAAGAAAACCTTCATCCTTTACTCACCACATTTGGGGTAGGCCACCAGAACAACGTCGTCATCTCTGGCTTCCAGATCTTTTAACTTATCCAGGGTCTCTGGTGGGCTCAGGATTGTGGAGTACAGAATCCCGTCTCGCTTGTAAAGTTTGTCTTCATCCTTCATCTTTGCTGCTAGTTCCATCCTGGCCTTCATTGGACGTTCTTGAGATGGAGGTTCTGTTTGACTCATGTTGGCAGCAGATGTGGTCCTGGTGTTCACTGTAAAGTTGCTCAGAGGGACACACGGGGAGAGTATTTATGCAGCGTTGCAGGAAGTGAAAGGAAAACCCTGCCCCCTATACGAGGAGCTCGCGTGAGAAAATCACATTTCCGCTTTGTGAGGGTCCCGGGTCCGATGGGTTTGGCATCGGAGTCGTTATTCTTCCTCTGACCGTGTGTGTGTGTTTGATATAGAGAGGCACACACGTGCGCGCACACACACACACACACACACACACACGCACACACTGCATGACTATGCAGACTGTGTTTCTTGAAAAGCTGGTTTTGGCAGGGGTGAAAGGTTGTGCTTTATCTGTAGGCAGTTCATGTAGCAGAGCTGTTGAATGGCCATGAAAGTCACGGAATGTAAAGCAATGCTTTAAACTTTATTAATCACTTCAAACTACTATTATAGATTATACCACGACTTTAACTAGCATTGCTTTATAAAATGTCAACAGTGGCCATATCTGTTTTTTGCTATTTTGTCATTTAAACCTTGACGTTTACTAGTATCTATTTTTAGGCTACTAGTACTTATTTTTTAGTTACTAGTAACTATTCCATTAGATACTAGTACCTAAAAATTAGATAATAGTACTTATTCATTACTTATTCTTTAAGAACCGTCTGAAAACACATCTCTTCCGTCAACACCTGACTGATCAGTTCTGACTTCTATCTCTTTTCTACTCTTTAAAAAAAAACCCTTAGCTCTGTACACTGTGGTATGTGAGACCAATTTTCTTTTATTGCACTTATGTAGTCCTTATGTTGTTCCAATTGCTTCCATTGTTTCCCTCATCTGTAAGTCGCTTTGGATAAAAGCGTCTGCTAAATGACTACATGTAAATGTAGCCTAAAAATTGATACTAGTAAATGTTAAGGATTAAATGACAAAATCGCTTTCCATATTCACTGACTGTTTTAACGGTCAAGAAGTAGTTACTTCGGTACGTACTGCTACAGTACGCGATTTAGGACGCTCTTACGGCCCATTTCACAGCAGCGGATGAAATCCGATCGACAAAAGGTCACAAGCGCCGTCAATCCCACAATGCACCTCGAGAAGCTGGTTGAAGAAAGGCGCGAGTATCTCACTGACTGCAGACATTTCTGCTTTCGCGCCCTTTTAAAAGTAAGTTCAGACACATTCATGTAAACACAAACACAGATTGTGTGTAAAAAATAAACAGTAGAATGATGAGTCGAAACACACATTATTATTAATAAGTCATGCAGTCTTTATTATTATTATTTTTTTACAAATTATGTAAAATTTTTGTAACAATTGTGTTGTGTCCATCTTTTTCATCCCTCAGTTGTTGTGATTTGTCATAACCGTAACGGTGTTGTGTACTGCGTAACCGTGATCTTAGCTTTTCTTTTGTGAATTCCAGTCAGACGGGCTTGTCACGTGCAGTTATCCCAGTAAGATATGATCAATGGGAAAGTACACTTTTGTTTTTGTTTGCAAAGGAATTAGTGGAGATATCTCAATCGTGAGGATTTCAGTTGGATACACTATTCATAAAAAGTTGTCAAAATGTGTTGAACATTGTCTGCTGCTGTTTTGATAAACTACCTTTATTGTCTTCAACAATTGATCATCTGTATTTTGTCCACCGCTTGTGTTTACGCTTGTGTGTGCATGCATGCAGTGTCCACTAGATGTCAGTGCAGTGCAAGGCACTTAGATTTAGGTTGCGTTAAAGGTTTAGTTGTCTGTTGAGATATCGGTATTAACAATCTTTAAGAAACACACAGAGCATTAAGTCTTTTTCACGATGCAAAGCTATGTAAAAACAAAATAGCTTATATAGTTATAAATAAAAGTTAAAAATAGTTTAGCCAAAATGATTCCACTGTTGGAAAAAAATTGAGATTCACTCTTGAAGGGCATGTTAAATATTTTTTAACTTTAGATGCGGAAAATCCCACTTTATTTATGTTTGAAATGTGCATAGTCTTTTTAATAAAATATTAAAATCCTCTTTCCCTCAAAATCCAGTCCCTGCCTCCCAAGTCCCAGTGCTCCATTTCCAGCCCTGCATATGCCAGGTGAAGCGTTCTGTGTTGCCTTACCTTACTTAGCAGATCGTCCATATACAACTTTTACATCGCAAGCATTTAATAGCTAGGCATCTAGGCATGCGTGGAGTTTAATCTCTTCTTTGGGAATTATCAGGGTATTGTGGAAATATTATTCAGTTAGAATGGAAAAATACAGAGATGAAATGGAGGGTTTGTGTGTATGTGCCGGATTCGTGAAACCACAAAATAGAGGAACAAGCTTACAGAAATAGAATAGCTCATTTTGACAAAATTTTAACTAACAACACACACACTCAAGGAGTCTCATAAGGAAGGGATTATATGAATTAATCCAATGCATATGTTTTAAGTATAATCAAGAGTTTTGATGTGTTATTGAATCATAGGATTAAGAAACAATGCTGCATAATTAAAAGCATTAGATGGTTGAGTTTTTTACTGAAAGTATTTTTACATGTTGTTTTGCGATATGAAACTGTCTCTAGACGACACTTCCTCTTTATTAGCAGCTGACCACACGTTGCAAAACATGTGTCGTGCAAAAATAGATGTTTTGCAGATATGCATGGTGATTGGTTGCCAAGGAGCAATACTCCACAGAGAAGAAGGAGGAGTCAGAAGATGCGAACGACGTCACATACTGAATAAATATACGTGTTGTGAATAATTTGGGTTGTTGGCTTTTTGGAGAGGGTGGTGATTTACTGGCAACCCAAAGCTTTGTTACTCCTTTTACATCTGATAATAAACTTCTAATCGATTTTGAAGAACGTCTCTGTACAAATTTTTGAACATGCAGGACTGCCTCAAAAGTCCAACAGTATTTTCCATCTGCTGGAGAAGCAGTCAGCGTCTGCAGCCCAGTGGACCATCATTCCAGTTAAGCAGATTTAAAAGAAAAACCTACTGCCCATCTGCTGCAAGGCCAGACCAGTGTGGCCTCTAACTTTTACCATAGCATATACCCAGATTATTGAGAGAAAATCCCTTAATGAAGTTTACTGGTGTATTTCAGTTAACTCTGGAGATCTCGTGGTTAGCTGATGGTGGCAGACTCCAGTTTAATCTGGTTTAGGTTTGCTTGATGTTTCAGCTTTGTAAAGTATGCAGTGTTTACGAGATGAATTTCCCACATGCCCAGTTTCACTGACAAGGCTCGAGGCAAGTCTCGGAATAAAATTAATGTGTGGCTGTTTTAACTGAAAATAACTTCCCCTGAAATATCTTAAAGTAGTGACATTGTTTTGTCTTTTAAATCTACTAATTTAATTTAGGCAAAGTCCTGGTTTAAGGTAAACCTTGTCTGTGAAACCGGGCCTTAGTGTTTGAATTGTGCTTATGTCTTACAATGTCTTATATCCCAGTGACTCTTTCTTCAGTGGAGCACAAAAGAAGATATTTTGAGAAATGTCTCAGTGGTTTTGTGTTCATACAGTGGAAGTCAATAAGGTTCAATGTTGTTTGATTATCAACGCTTTTCCAAATATTCTGTGAAAATGTCAACCTTACTATGAAAAAAATCTCTTTTTACCAAAGGATTTTACTATACTAACATCACAGATAGTAACATTCGGTTGGTTTTATTAAGTGCCATTTTCACGATTGTCACATGACCCAAGACGCTCCATATTCCTTATAAATGGACGCATGAAAATTAAAATAAAGTAACTATTTTATGTTCTATGAAGATCCCTTCTTTATTTGATGGGTATTATTGCATCAGGTTGGTGCATTTTAATTCACAAATTGCCCACAAATCTTCTTTTGTGTTCTGCAGAAAAAAGAAAGGCGTACAGGTTTGACATGACACGAGGATGAGAAAAAGATTTTGGCTGAATATTCCTTTGGCCTGCATGTGTGAGTGTTGTTTTTAGTGTTTACAGAGCTCTGATTCATGACATGTTTTCAAACAGTACACAGAATGCCGCTCAGATTAAATGATACAGAATGAGGCCGGACAGGATTATTGCATAATATTGAATAGACGTTCTGTGCAACGTTGGATTATATCACATTATTTCAGTACAAAGGTTTATTTTGTGATCTAATATAATCTGTGATTTTCAAGTAAAGGGTTGTGACCCGTTACATCTTTAGTTTTCTGGTCCACACGTTTAAAAAAAAAAAGAAATGTCATGGAAAATGATTTCAATGTTTAACATCGAGGACATGTTTGTTCATTTTTCGATGATTGTTGGGTGCGTTAGTTGAATTGTGCGGTGGGCTTCTGACAGCAGATGTAAATGTAGGTCATTAATGTCTGAAGCGTTTGTGTTGATAGACACAGAGGAATTAAACACACGCTTCTGTTTACACACACACACACACACACAAACACACGACAACAAGGTGACAGTGTGTGTGTCAACAGAAGCGTGTGTTTAATTCCTCTGTGTCTTAAGACATTAATGCTGAAGGTGAAATTAAAAGGTCAAATAATCGCATTTTCCCCGGGGTAAATGTCAGCGGGTTATTTCTCAGAGCGCTTTTCTCTCTAAATCTGTATTTGGATTTAGTATATGACCTGCACCCTTAAAAGGTTGTTTCTTGGTTGTTTTGACCCATGAGTGGGCCAATTATGGACATTTAATTTAAACCGATGGCCATTTTACTTTTTTGAGCTCCACCAATCTCCTCTCCCGTGGATGCACGTGCACGGGATTGTGGGATATGAAAGGCCGTGAAAGATGCATCTATGTCACCTTCAAAAAACGAAACGAGATGAGATGAAGGTCTCATGAAGTGAAGCTTTGTAATAGTCTTTTATCGGTTTTGTCTTTGCTTTAATTCAGCATTAAGCGAGTGTTTTAGTGTCGTGATGCTGCATGAGCGTGTGACGTAAGCCGCTGGCGGTACACAGTGTTCCAGAAGAGTGGCCTATAAACACCAGCGAGAGCGAAGAGAGAGAGAGAGAGAGAGAGAGAGTACATCATGTGTGTTCACAGCATGGCCTTGTCGTGTCACGTGCTTCACAGATCACGATCTCAGCCGCCCGGTGTGTCCAAAACACAGCGGTTATCTTAAAAGGGTCCTCCTGTGAACCCTTTACCAATCCCACAACACCCACCAATTACTGAGGGGTGAGTTGGAGTCCTCCTGTGATCTCTGATCCAGACATGTTACGTAACGTCTGGTCGTCTTGAGAGTTGAGGGATCTGACGTGTGTTTCGGAGTTGAGTGATAGGATGGGACAGGGCAGCTTTTAGTCTCTCATGAAGTGATTAAAATACACAGCAAGTGTCCGTGTAACGTGTGATTTTACCCATAATTCAGCATCTCGCAGTGAAAGTGAAGTTCACCGAACTCTCCCACCAGAAACACGGCAGATATTTCAGACTAATCCCATTTCACGTCTCCTGGATATCTGTTCAGCAGATTTAGCTTGATTGTCTTCGTGAGAAATAGATCATCTCGGGTGATCTCACACCTGTCTCTCCTGGAGTTTTGGGAGAGATCTCAGACTGTGCTCAGATTTGCTGAGATCTCGACACTGCGTCTCAACTGTTTCTTAATTCCTTTCTTAATCGTAATTGTGTTCATATTTTGTTTTATTTTTCAGTTCAACAGACAATTTTTGAATGTACGGAATGTTAAAATATTGTAAATTATTTAACAAAATAACAAATGTTTTTGAAAATTGTTCATGCGTTGGAAATAAATGTTATTTAAATTTAGTACAAAACATTGTGACGCAGTTGTAATTCAAGAATTGAGCCCAGTATTGTGTGTCGTATCAATTATATCGCAAAGTCTGTGATATTGTGAGATTTTTCAGAGAGAGATGGGAGACTCTCTCTCTCTCTCTCTCTCATCTCTTCTCATACTGTTTGTTTACTTAGGACCCTCTTGATAAACACGCTCTATTTAGAAACAAACACAGTCGCTGTTTCCGCTCCGTCTGTTCTACTCTGATGTCTTTGTATGAGTGTATGTGTGTGAGCATGAATAAAACATGCCGCGCGTGTGTGTGTGTGTGTGTGCCTAGAGACAGTGGGAAGGGTAAACCCTACGGTATGGGGACAAAATGTCCCCACAAAGATGGCAATATCCAAAATCCTTGTCCTTGTGGGGACATTTTTTTGTCCCCATGAGGAAACAAGCTTATAAATCATACAGAATTCACTTTCAAAAACGTGAAAGAGCAGACAGTTGTGTGTGATTGTTAGGGTTAGGGGTAGGGAATATGATATACAGTTTGTACAGTATAAAAACCATTGCGTCTATGGAATGTCCCCATAAAACATGGAAACCCAACATGTGTGTTCTGTGCTCCTCAGTCGACTGTCGTCTGTAGAGTTTGTACAGCTGTGTTCAGCCATGTGAAAGCAGGTCAAACGCCTGCACACACACACACACACACACACACACACACACACACACACACACACACACACACACACACACACACACGCGCGCGCGCACACACGCACACACACACACACACGCACGCACGCACGCACGCACACACACGCGCGCACACGCGCACACACGCACACACACACACACACACCTCCATCCTCTCATGTGTGTGATTGTGTGTGTGTGTGTTTATGTGACCTCATCCACGTTAATGTGTGCAGTGAAATAACATAACACACTTGAATCTGAGTGAAATGTGTATTTGCATGAGAAATGGTGAGTTATACTGATGCATTAGTGTGTAATTGCATTAGCTTATTAATAAAACACGAACATAGCACGCCCCTCTGTCATTTCACGTTTGTTATTTGCTATTGTAATGGTGTTTGCTGAGGCAAGCGTCACTTTCACTATCGCTCATACTTTAATTTGAACAAAACCTTTATTAAGATTAGGTGCAGTACTTATGAGAACAACTAGAAATCTGTGTCTCTTTTGCTGACACACACTCTCTGGCTGCGTCCGGTATCGCATACTGTGACAGTACCTACTAAATTTAAATAAGTACCTACCTATCGGCCGTTAAAACAGTACGTTCTGTATAGTATGAGTGGTAGTAGTATGAATACATTTGGGACATACTGCGTCCGCCATGTTTTATGGTCATGTGACCCGTACTATGCTCTTTGACCTATGACGTTTTGACAACAACATACACGTGAGCGTTGATAAAAACATAATTTAGTCACGAGAATTTCATTTATTGGCACTTGCATTAAAAACAGATGTCCGCCTTAAAGTTTTCCGCCTTAAATTTTTTACTTTTGAAATTTGACTGTTGCTCAGCTCACAGAAAAGTGTCCATCCGATCCACACTCACCAATCTTGACGGAAGCAGTAGACCATCCGGGTATTTCTCGCCTACTGTTTTTTGCATACTGAGGTTTCGGACATACTATTCATGACTCATACTCATTTTCACCTACTATATACTAGTATGGAAGTAGGCGATTTCGGATGCAGCAGTGGACACAAGACTGCTGAAGAACACAGATTGAGAAACGGCCATACACTTCTTCCCCATATAGTGGACTATTTAGCATTCGCTATTATAGGGAATAGTGAATGAGTGAACGAATTCGGACGCAGCTTCTCTCTCTCTATTTTAATTTAATTGTGCTTTATTTGCATGACAAAAACTGTACGTTTGTATTGCCAAAAGTATTTGCAGCTAGGCTACGTACAATGTAAAGTAGTGCAAATACTTATTGTGTACAAAATTAATGCAAAATAAAAAAGATAAAAATAGAAACAAAAATACAGGCAAAATCTATGAACAAATTTAAATCAAAGTAATTCAGATTATACAGTTTACAAATATAATGTTATATTCTCTCTCTCTCTCTCTCGTGCTTGAATGATCTTTTGAAACGTTGCCTTGAAATTGAATTTGACTGCGTGAATAAAAAGCATAAACACTTAGCTTTAGCTGCTGGAACATGAACCGTGCGGGTGTGAGTGTATAAATTCACATGTGTGATGCATATTTCATGGTGATTGTTTTTTTGGGGTCATGTTCTCTGAGTACTCCATTGTGCATGTCACTGTACTTTTCTCATCTACACCATGACGAACATACAACATGCAGATTTATCCCCATCATGGCAGAATTAGTGTTTAATGTCTCCCATTTCATTCATACAAGTCGGTTTGCTATATACGTTTATAAAGTGTTTCATAGAGCACATTTTTACACGTTTATACTACAGTGACTCAAATAAACCATAAGCCATCAATCCGATAGGAGAAATCACACCTTGTGTTTGCAAGTGTGGATTATGGCTCGAGTTGGTTAAACAAGTCAGCGTCTCGTTTGAAAACAGCGACATCCTCTCGCCATACAAATCCGGGTTTAGCAGCCGGTAGAAATACAGACGGATTAACAGAAGCAGGACTTCATGTCACCGCTGGGTGGACGGACACTTTTATTAACACAAACTGGCTCTGTTTTAACCATAAACATGTCTCATTATTGTTACTGTATACGGTTCATAAAGTTGTCATATTAATGAAGAGACTTTTTTAGCATTTACTTTGAATAATACTGAAGTGAGATTAACATAGTTAAAAAAAATTATACAATTATTTAACTATTATTTACATTAGTTACACAGGTTCATTGATTTGGTGTTTATAAAATGTCAAAAATAATGCAATTCATAATTGTATACATTTTTGCAATATTACATTAATCTCTGTCTCTCTCTCTCTTTCTGTCTCTCTGTCATGAATGGATTATGCAGTCGGAAGAGATTGTGTGATTCTCCGGTGATTGTGTCCTGACTAAAGCAGATCAGTGGCTACTCACATTTAGCTGGAGTGAAACACAGTGTTCTGAAGCTGCTCACCCCAATTTCTCTTTCTGACGTCCGCACAGAGATCCTGTATTGAATACTGTACAAACAGTGTCCATCCACCTCATGGACATTTACAAAATCGATAATTAAAAACGTATGTCCATAAAACAATGTGTCGCATTTAAAAAAATCCACCTTCAAGAACTCCCGCTTTTAAGACATTGATATTGAATAAATATTCTGAAATATGAAATGACTGATCACCTTTGACGGGATCCTCCACCCAAAAATTAAAATCCATGAATTACTCATCCTCAAGTTGTTCCACACCTGTTTAAATTTCTGTGTTATGATAAACACAAAAAAAAGACGTTTGGAAAAATGTTAGCAACTGACATTTCTGGGACACCATTGACTACCATAGTAGGAAAAATTATTGTATGTTTTTTTTGTTCTTTTGAACACAGAATTAGATAATTTAAAGAATTAAGGAAAGCTAACAGATCTGGGGCACCTTTATACCATTAAATCTTTTTCTACTGTGGTAGTCAAAGATGCATCAAATTTCAGTTGCTAACATTTTTCCAAATATCTTAATTTTTTTCCCATTTCATTTTATATACCTCAAAGTATACCAAAAAAAATCTTGTTTTGCACAAACAAATAAAACATTTTGATTTCGCTAAAACAGTGGTTCTCAAACTTTTTCGTTGTAAGGCCCCCTTTGTGTTAAGTGCATCGCTTTGCGGCCCCCCATATAAAGATGTATAATCTTAAACTTAGAATTTTAATTAAACCAAAAACATTCAGTTATACAATGCTGGAACCTCAATTCTTTTGGTTGGTGGTGTCATTTTTCTGATGTTTGATTGCATAAAATCTATGATAAATTTCTATATTTCATAAAATGCCACAAAATCTGTGGCCCCCCTGGATCCATCTTGGGGCCCCCAGTTTGAGAACGACTGCTCTAAAAAACACAATGTTCTATTAAAATCTATTTGAATTAATATAAGTAAACCAGCACACTTTATTGTAATTTCACGGACTGCCACTAGAGGTCGTGAAAGCTACAGTTTATACTTCAGTAAACAGATCGATTGTAGAGAGATATTTAAGCACAAACAATAATTAATGTTCATTTTCTATGTATGAAGCTGTGATTTTTTTTTTTACAAAAAATAAAAATAGCAAACACACACACCACACCGTGAGAGATACGCAGGCCCCGGGCACACTGGATGTTGATTATGCTCGATTAACAGCTGATGTCTGTCCACGCACGCACACACAC